>NC_056523.1:328724845-328745197 GCF_019175285.1 Sceloporus undulatus | reverse complement strand
GGACTGAACATACAAATAATTTAAAAAAAACTTTTTTCTCTAAAATCTAGCCTTTCCTCTTCCACATGTGCCAAAGGTCTGTGTGAGAAAATGCTAAGCATAAGTTAAAAGAAAGACTGCATTGGATGTTTCAAGATGGAAAGCTTCTTAATGATTGGTTAGCATGAGGAATGTATGAAAAAGAGAGATTGGGAGGGAGCTGAAACTCTCTCTCTCTCTCTCTCTCTCTCTCTCACACACACACACACACACACACACACACACACACACACGACCAAGTCACTTTGGATGTTTACAATACTGTAATGATGGCAAGGCAAGGGGGAAAGTGATACTTAATCTCCCCTACACCCGTGGGACTTATTCCTGACATGTAGTATATATCAGACATTCCATCTCTAGGATGCACAGTGGCAGAATCACAAGCTCGTGTTCCTGTTCAAGACCACATATACATTTATATCTAACATTCTTTGTATAAAATCCCTGTCACCCATTAGTGCAAGAGCCAGTGTGGTGTAGAGGTCTGAGTGTTGGACTCCAGGATTCTGATGAACAGGATTCAAATCCCTGCTTGGTCAAGCTGGGAGATCGTAGGCAAATCACACTCTCCCAGCCTCAGAGAAAGGCAAAGCCAAATCCTCTCTAAACAAATCTTGCCAAGAAAAATCCATGATAGTGTCACCTTAGGGTTCCCATATGTTGGAAATGACTTGAAGGTACACAACAACAGCAACACCTATTAGTGCAATTCCCAGATCTGTACTATACACTTAGAGAAATCTGAGACCGCTTCAGCCTGTCATTGTCTATCCTACATAACCCTTGGATTTGGATTTTGGTGAACGATACTTAGAATTCTTTGTCACAGAGTGCTAGGGTGCATCTGCACTGTAAAAATAATGACACAATTTTAAGGGCTATTATAGCTCCATCTTATGGAATCCTAGGATATGTAGTTTTACAAGGTTGGTGATGCTTTGATTAGCAGCAGTGGAAAGTAAAACAGCTGGCTGGCTGGCTAATTCACTGGTTAGCTAGCTAGGTTTTATGGACAGGGAAGAAAGAAGATGCATTCCTTCAAGTCATACCCCAAAGAAACTGTTGAAGAATTTTGTTCTCCCCTCCTTTCAGTACCTCTGACAACACAATTAATCTCCAAATTTGAAAGACTCCCCTGTGAGCAAATATCCCTGATAGACCTTTTTGCAGCAGAATCCCTGACAGCTGGCAGCTTCTGTGTCACTGGGGTGATTAATCCATTCTGGGGTTGGAGCTCACCTTTCAAGGAGTTTTCCGAGGCACTGATTCCTCTATCCAAAGATTTCTAGAAAGGGGGCAAACACAACTGCTTCTGTAGGAAGTGCTGTCCTGAGCAGACTTTGGATCTTCTTTGCCATGCTCATAACATAGTTTTCTGATTGGCTAGGACTAATAAGGAATAAGGAGGAACTACCCTTATTCTGAATTGTCTTTATTATATTTTCCCATGATAAAAGCCACCTAGTAAGAACTACCCTTATTCTGATTTATCTTTGTTTGCCCCAGTGGCACACAGCCAAATCTGACTGGCTATGGTCTCTTTCACTTGCCACAATTATAGCCCATTAATACTACTCAGCTTCCATGAATGCTTCTTATAATGTCTTGGGATGTGTAATCTGGGGAGGCATATCTGTTTTCTGGCACAGAATTTTACATGGCTCCCAAAACTACAAATCTCAAGATTCCTTCAGAGGAAGCCATGGAAATTAAAGTGGTATCAATGGGCTACAGATGTGTAGATTAAAAAAAAAATTCCTGTGTAGCATAGTGGCATTATCACATGATGCTGCTAAATAGAAGGAGAAGTCCTGAGTGAAAGATGCAACAAAATAGAACGTGGTAGGTCATTATTAGATTAAAGAAAAATGCTAAACAAAATAGGTGAGTATTTTCATTAATGAACGAGGTGGGGGTGGAAACCGCCCCCCAAAAGTCCTTTGTCCTGAAAATCAAAAGAAGTGAACAATCACTAACAGAAAGATTTCACTACTGTACTATGTGTACTTATTTACAAATGCATTACTAAGGGTGCATGTACACTGTAGAAATAATGCAGCGTGATACCACTTTGAGTGTTGTAACTCCATTCTATGGAATTCTGAAATTTGTAGGTTTACAGGATCTTTAGCCTTCTCTGCCAAAGGGTGCAGATGCCTCTCCAAACTGCACATCCCAGGATTCTGGAGGATGGAGCCATGGTGATTAAAGTGGTGTCAAACTGCATTATTTCTACAGTATAGGTGCATCCTCGGTAACATCTCAGGGCCTGATCCCCCCCCCCAACCCACCTTTACAACAAGCAGCTGCATCCAGTGAAGGAGTTCTGTTGAGTTGGTGATCAGGGTGCAAAAAGGAGGGTGTTTCTAGCCACCTCTTACTAGTGAGCAAGGTTGCAATGTGGAGAGGTCATGCTTCTGATTGTCCAGCTTGTGCCTCAACTGCCAGCTGAACAGACCTCCTTTGCTCGATGCAGTTGGTGGCTGTTAAGCTTGGCTGGAGGAAACCTATACGATTATGGCAACAGTTGCATAGCATGACTACATAATGTTAACTGAATACAGAGCAATTCTGGACCTGTAACTTTTTTATAAATCTGTAACTGGAGTACAGAATGTCAGCCAGAGTTTGTTTAGCAGAGCACTTTTGGAAATGTTCAAATACAGCAGTGGAAGGTTTATGTGGAACAGAAAAGAGAGGTGGCAATGAACAATGATGTTTGGCTTC
This sequence comes from Sceloporus undulatus, assembly GCF_019175285.1. Taxonomy (NCBI): domain Eukaryota; kingdom Metazoa; phylum Chordata; class Lepidosauria; order Squamata; family Phrynosomatidae; genus Sceloporus; species Sceloporus undulatus. The sequence continues at coordinate 328,742,428 of NC_056523.1, read as the reverse complement.
TTCATTGTTGTCAACTAGAGCTGTTTTCCTCCTCTACCTATCTATTCTCTAGAAACACTTTGATACCCTTTCCATTAGTGGACAGAACCGAATCAAGGAGGCACTCTCAAACTGAAACACCAAGCTGGAAATGAAACAAAAGAAAGGAAAGAAAGCCTTCCTTTTCAATAGCTTCTGCTGTTCCTTTCTCTCCCCCTCCCCAGTTTCCAAATGAGGTTTTTTCCCTCTTCTCCTTTCAGTGACTCATTGTTCACATAGATGAGGCAATGCTACAAATGCAGAGATTTGGTTTCGTACTCAACAGTTTTTCAGGAATTCAGTACATCAGTGTGGGGCAAGGGGGAAGAGCGTGACAACAGGGCCCAGAAGAAAGCAGAAAGTGAGTTTTAACATTCAAATCAGGTTTCAGCTTTTGAGTCAGGAGCCCTCTCATCCTACAGATTTCCCCCTCTCTCTGCTTTGAACAGGTACAAAACATTTCCCAAATTATTCGGTTGCCTCATCGGCAACTCTGGAGGAGAGGGAAATTTACTCCTCCCTTCTCAATGATCTTCTTCCTTCTTTCCTCTAAGGCATCAGACGCAACTTTAGACAGGATAAGTGATTGAGAAGGTTCAAGGAATGTTGTGCCAAAGCCCCTGGTTTGTTTCCTGAAGGCAGTGCTGGCTAGCATCACCTATGTCACTAGAGGCGCCAAATTTGGTCTCGGTTTTAATCCAAACTATAAGCACAAGAATAACATGGGCTATCTTCTTTCTGTGTTTAAAAGTGATCTTGGAGGAAGATAAGAGCATCAAAGAACAGATCTTTCATTCTTGGTCCTAACAGCTAGTAAGAGGCCCACCTTTCTTGTTCTAATTGTCATTGATTTGGCCTCTGTGGGAGAGAAGAGCTTCCAGCATCAGATCCATCACACCTTGGACCTAGCAGCTGGTGAGAGGTCCACCCTCCATGATCTAACTGCCATTGGTTTCACCTCTGAGATGAAGAAGAGCATCCAGGAACGGATCCATCATGCCTTGACACTAGCAGCTGGTGAAAGGTCTCCCTTCCATGATCTAACTTCCATTGCTTTGAGCTGCTAGGCACAGAGCCTTTGTGCCTTGGCCCAGCAGCTAGTGGGAACCCATCCATCCATGGTCTAACTGCCACTGTTCTGTCCTCTGAGGGGAAGAAGAACAGTTACTATCTGCTGGACTTCACCTGGACACAGACCAGTACCATTTCCTTTTCCTGGTGTGCATTTAGATTGTAAATCTGAGGGAAGAGAACTGCCAGATTAACAATGTGTAGGTTGCCTTGGGAGCAGTTTTGGTTGAAGGGCAGGGTAAAAACACTTTGATGCCCTTTCCATTAGTAGACAGAACCAAATCAAGGAGGCTAAACACACTATGTTGGTCCTAAAAATGGTGCAGGAAGGGGCAAAAACATTGTGGTATTGCTCACTACACTCCTAGAGGGTGAGTGGAGCTTTTAATATGTTTTAACCTAAGGGGCCCAAGTGACCTCAAAAATGGCTCTGGGGTGCCTATGTCCCACAGGATGTACTTTGCCCACACCTGATTTGGATATGGAGCAATGAAAGGATCAGGACCATCTTTACAAAGGTGAAAGGGAATATAGCAGCACTATGGGTGCAATTCTTCACACATGTTCTTGGTCCCACTGCCCAGAGTGGCACCTTTTGTAAAGAAATACATATTGGATTGCTCTGTTGACCATCAGTTATCAAACAAATAATATTACAACTGATGTCATCTATCCTGGCATATATTATAAAGTGGCTGAAATCAGGTTAAGGTATAATGTGGACCTCCTAATGTTTTGGGACTACAATTCTTGGCTGAGTCAGTGGTAGATACTGGGATTTGTACTTCAACAAGATCTGGAAAGTCTCCCAATTTCCACCTGGGCTTAAATGAAATTGCTAGTCAAAACGAGAACAAACATACTGAATCAATAAAGTAATTGGCTCACCAGATTTCCATTAATGTAGGGGATCTACTCTTCTTTGGTATAACAATTGGATTTGGCCATTGTTTCACCCCAGCCAAATACCAGTGCAGATGGGTGGAGTTCACAAGGCTGAAGCACTAGCTAGAACAATGGAATCTGTTGACTTCTTGTTTTTACTGCTGTTCTGTGCCTTCAAGTTGACTCTGACGCACAGCAACTCTATCAAAGTGCACTCTTGACAAGATTTTTTTGCTGGAGATTTACCACTGCCTTGCTCTAAGACTCAGTGTGCCAGTTGTCCAAGGTCATCCAGTTCCACACCTGAGCAAAGACTTGAACCCTGGTCTGCCAGAGTCCTCACCCAACAGGCAAATCACTACACTATACTGACTTGGCTAATTTGTGGCAGTGTTTATAGGGACACGGTAGGATCAACAAAGCCTTACGCTCTTTCCAGTAAATTCCTATATCACCCTGCCACTGTGGGTCCAACTCTTCCCACTGAGAGGCTGGTGAACTACTTGCATTTAAGCAGAACTTCCGTTTATCTTGAATTGGATTTGAAGGACCAAACTGCCTGCCTGTAAATTAAACCCTAGGATCTACATGGAGAAACCCATTTTATTTTACTGAAACTTTTTATCAGCAGCAGCTGCTAATATGTCCTATTACTGCCATGCCTGTTGAGTTTCACTCCAGTCTAATATCCCAGCTGCAAATGAGAGACCACAGCGGCGAGGACTAGCGGTCCCCTATAAATGATTTTGTCCTTGATGCTTGTTCCCACTGGAAAGATGCCAAGGTCTCTGCAATGCATTTAAGTGCAGGAGGTAAAGAAGCAGCTTGGCTGGCTTGCAGGTAATTCACTGGTAATTTTCTGCTCCTGCCAGTTGTGGTCACAGCCCACCAAGAAAGCAAAACTTAAAAGGAGAAGGAATAACCAACTGTCTGGATCTGTCTAATGGTGGTGGGAAAAAGTAGATCAAACCTGTTTCTTCATTAGAAGAACACATGTCCCAAATGAGAGATCCTAGCCTTTGCAAAATGCTTCTCTATTTTCAACTTCACAAAAACAACTCACATCTTTTAAATGTTAAAGGAAGGACACGGAGGCTGAAAAGTAATAGGTGGCTTGGTGTCAGAATGGGATCACAACACCTCAAAGCTTGGACTCCCAAGATCCTGATCCCAGTTGTTAAACATTAAATCCAGTTGATAATTAGATTTAGGCTTTGGGATAATAATAATAATAATAAATTTTATTTTTATACCGCTTTTCCAAAAGATCAAAGCGGTGTACACAAAATTTAAAACCAGTTACAAACACATCATAAAATAGATAAAACCAGTAACACAATACAATATACAAATCTAAAACAATCATTCAAAAGGGTGAGCCAGGAAGTTGATGGGATCAAAGTACACTAGTTCATTTTCCAGAGGGGAAGGCTTGACAGAACAGGAAAGTTTTTAGCCTCTGCAGCCTATTTATGCACTGCAGAAATAAAGCAGCCTAACATGACTTTAACTGGGATTATTAGTTTGGTGAGGCACCAGAGCTCTCTAACAGACCAAGCTGAATACCTCTCCAAACTACAAGTCCAAGAATTCCACAGGATGGAAGCATGACAGTTGTCGAGGATGATACCCTTCTTGAACATGTGTCACCAGGCTCTGAACCTAAGGCTGGTATTTAAGGGCTTTTCAATCCAAGGACATTGATAGCCAATGTGCCAGTCACAGCAAGGTTATCAGGTTGGTCAAAGAAGGCAAAGAAACGTGAAGGAATTCCCTTTGGTTCTCAGAATTTAATTTATTCTAACTCCACTTGAAGTAATCAACAAATTACACCTTTACTAAACTACAGTTTAGCATTACCAGAATAAGACTCAGACTTTCATGCTTTCACCCACTTCCCTGCGAATTTGTACACAATGTACAAAGGAAAGCCTGAAAAATTCCACTTTCACTTTTTAATAAACCAGTTTCCCAGCATGTCTGATGTGATGAAAGAGGTTTATTTTAACTGCTGTTCATTCAAACAAATCACAGCTTGAATAAATCACAGTTTCCCAGGTTTGGACATAGCTGAATAGTTTATTCTAAGATGGAAGTTGTTATTATTATTATTATTATTATTATTATTATTATTATTATTATTATTATTATTATTATTAAGCTTTATTTATATAGCGCTGTAAATTTACACAGCACTGTACATACAATCTTTTAATTAGGCGGTTCCTTGCCCTCAGGCTTACAATCTAAAAAGAAATGACACAAAAGGAGAAGGGAGTGGTGGTGGGGAAGGGGATGAGGGCCAGCAGTTCTTCTCTACCTCCGAGGCCTGGATCAGGGGAGATGGACTGGAGGGAGGGCTTGACTTCTTAATGGATAGTTAATCTTCTTCCAGGGAGGCCTGTTGGAGTTAGCCTGCCTCTCTAGTAGGATAATACGTATAAAATACATAGCAATACAGGAAATGATTCAAAGTTGTGCAGAATAATCAGATTAATTAAAATAAATAAATAAAAACCTGCCAGAGGTGACATGCAAAAGTCCCACAGATCAGAACTTCCTCTGCACTTTGATGTGGTTTATGGGGGGGCCATCCAATCCTTTTTGGAGATGCAAATTTTAAACCTGGCTAGTTCAGTCCCTGATATTGCAGGCAAATCTACAAGATTCTATGATGCTCAGTTCTGACCCCTTTAAACTGACCCCATCCATGGGCTTGAAACTGCCTTCCCTTATGATTTTTCCTCGTGCTGATTTTCCAGGTCAACTAGGGAAAATGTTCCAATGTTAATACTCAGAAATGGAACATGCAAAATTTGTCACAGTTTCCAGGCCTTTAACACCATTTTCTTTCCTCCCTGTCTTTCCAGGGTTGCACAAGATGGCCTTGATAAAACAAGATTCTTTGGGGAGGGCCACCTTTTACTGAAGGACACACAGATGAGTGTGTCTAGGCTACCTGAAAGACCATATCCTCCCATACAAGCTCATCTAAGCTCTGAGATCTTTGGGAGAGACACTTCTTTCAGTCCATCCAAGCTCACAAGCATGTTTGGTGGAAATAAAGAAGAGGGCTTCTTGGTGGCTGCTCCCTGATTCTGGAACTCCTTTTCTAGCGAGGCAAGATTGATCCTCTCTTCATTGTCCTTATGTCAGTCCTTTTAGTCCAGCAGGCTTTTGAGAACTGGGTGTGTTGCAAGAAAAGGGCTCTCCTTAGCATGCTCTACTATTTTCATTTTAGCTTTTAAACAGATATATTTTCAATGGTTTTAATTCTATGCACAGTTTAATGCCATTTGAAATGTATGGGCGCCATTTAAAAAATGGCTGTTATGATGGACCATTCACAAAATGATTGCTGTGGTGGGTATGACCAGTCATAAGAAACCCATTTCACAGAAAGACAGACTACCGAGGTTGAAAGAGAAGTTATGTTGCCTGAAATGCTAAGTACAAAGCAAAGGTTGGATCTGAACCCAAAACACAAATTTACTCTGCTGAATGCATATTTTTTTTTCTTTTTTAAAGTAACTTCCCCCAAATCCTCCCTCTTTCACTAAACTTTCTTGAGCAAGATCCCTTTTATATTTGGGTAGAGTTGTGACGGTAATGTTTCAAAGAAAGAAACACTAGCAACCAGACAGTAGGATCCTTTTGAGGGACAGAAAGTATTCCTCAGTAAGATAGAAATTAATCTTCATCCTATTTTTTTAAATTACAATTTCCAAAGAAATAACATTTTGAGTGACATACCTGTTATGCATTAATCATCCCTCCCCACTTGCAAAGTAGACTATAGAGAGCTAATGTGGTGTAGTGGTGTTGGATTACAACTCTGGAGAGCAGGGTGTGAATTCTCACTCAGCCACTGGATGATCCTGGGCAAGTCATACTCTCTCAGCCTCAGGGGAAATCAAAGGCAAATCCCCTCTGAACAAACCTTGCCAAGAAAACTCTGGGATAGTTTCACCATTAGGTTTGCCATAAGTCAGAAACGACTTGAAGGCACACCATGACAAACGGCATAGAAGTTTGTTGGACCCACATCTCCAGGTTGCATGTATGGGACATCTGGCTTGCACATTGTCCTATTTTTAGTGTTAGTTCCTCTGCCCTGGCTTCACTAGAAATGAAACAACTTTCCTTCTTTATTAAATACTCAGTCCAGCCCTTGATCGACAAGGTATGGCGTAACTGGAAAAGGCAGTACAATAATGATCCATAAAACATTGTGCTGAAAACAAATCGTTCTCTCTGGAGGGAGAGAGACACAACGCCTTCTTGCCATCAGTTCAGGAGCATTCCTTAGTTGGGGAAATTTAAAAAGTGAACAAAAGGGATGCAGCGGCATTTTCGACAAGTGAAAATCCCACAAGATGGCGCCCCAGAGCAATTAAACATCACTCTCTTACACATTGTTCAGTTAAAGGAAAGAGACTGCGTTCCAGGAAAGGAATTCAGAGTTTCTCTTTTGCAACTATGAGGGTACATAAGCCCTATTCCTCCTCTTGATGGTCTTCTTTGTCCAATTAAAACCTCCAGAATTTAACTGCTATGGTCCAAGGACTTATGCAATTAATATTATTCTGTTCTAGTCTATCCTCAGAATTTCAGAGAGGGTCTAGGGTCAGTGGCATCACTAAGGTTGGTGTCACCAGATGCTCATGGTTTCCCCCCTGCATTGACCTCCTCCCATACTATGCCCTACAGAATCTTTAATAACATTTTTGTACTAATATTCCCCATTAATCATAATTCCTGTATATTACTGAATGCAATGGCAATAGCTGTGACATTAACAAATAGCAAAATTAAAACCATAGCTTTAAATTACAATATTATATGTGCAGTCCAGATGCATTTATATATACATAGCTTGATGTGGTTGAAGTGACAATTTGGTAAAATATGATGTTTTTAAAGAATTTTAAAATATTTTAAAATCAGAATTTAAAACTTGGGGTTTCTCCTTTCTTCTCCCATTAAACCTCATCCCACTCACCCCATCTCTTCAGCATTTTAAAGGGACACAAGTGAATACCAGAGCCTGTTTCTGGACAAAGGCACATGTTTGAAGAGCAATGGTATCACACACCCTTCTTAGGGTGTCACCTAGTATGGGTCGAACCCCCTGCACCCTCTAGTAATGCCACTGTCTAGAGTACTTGATAGCCAGATGTAACATCCTCATTTTGGATGAGTGTTTATTCAATAGCTTGTAGTTTATTCAATATTTGCACACTCACCTGCAAATAAGGAACTGCACAGCACTGATGGGACAAATTAAATATCATACATATTAAACTCTTTATCCCAAAATGCAAATATGGGCACGTGTCCCACTGAGCTGCCCAGTGCATCTGCAGCTGGCATGGGTTGCTCATTTTTGAAGTCAGCACAAATTACACTGTTTCAGGACTGGGCACCTTGTTCTGACCTCAGACATGTGCAATTTGCAGTGGTCATGGCCAACACGCTGAGTGGCTCAGCGAGATGCCCATGCAGACATCTGCTACAGCATGAGAATGGAGAGCTTTGAATTATCCTGGAAGATCTGGAATAACAGATATATTTTTTAACAAATAAGATTATTATACCCTGGTCCTGGTGCAGGATGTACCATACATCATTTGGATTGCTCGCACCAGAACTGGGCTTTGGAATTTATGTTGTCTGAATAGGATGGCGTCAGAATGGGAGGGAGGAATGGGCCTTGTGGCCTGTGCATACAAGGCCCTAGACACTGGCTGAAGATACATCGGTGCTGTCTCTGAAGGATGGTGGGCCTCTGGATTGAACCAGAAATAACAAAATGTATCCAATAGTGAAAGTCATAACAAAATTCAGCGATGAAAAGCAGGACTTTTAAAAGATAGACGTGAATGCTGTAGCCATGACGCAAAAGGAGTGCTGAATGCTTGTCACAATATAGTGTGATCCAATGTAGCTAGATATCGCTTCAGATATGCATCTCCCCCCTCCGTGCTCAGAGCAGTGGGCTGGTTGGCCCCAGTAGCATACTATTAATATAAGTCCCCCACAGTCCCCAGCTGAGACCACTCAAACACATTATCTACAAGCTACAACCAAGTCTGGACAATGACACAATCATCTCCCAAGTTCTGGGAGGCAGGCCTTTATTGGCCTACAGACAGCCTCCTGATCTTAAACAACTACTCATAACAGCAAGCATAACATAGAAGGTAATACAGAAACAGGACCCTGCCACAGATCCAAATGCCAACTTTGGCAGGATACAAACTGCCGCTTTGCGGTGCTCCCCCGCCTGCGCCATTTGCTCCGCGCGGGAGCCGCAGCAGCCAAACCGCGCAACTCCCGCACGGAGCAAAAAAGAAGCTCCATTTCGGAGCTTCTTTCTGTGGCGCCTCTATGACATCGCGAGGTGCCGCAGGCGCATTCGCGATGTCATAGGCGCCGCGACACGTCTGGACGCTATGCATCCAGTACGTAAAGATGGCGGCGCCCATGTGGAAGGGGCGCCGCCATCTTGTACGTATTGTATACGTACTAGGGTTAGGGGGGTGCGGAAGCACCGCCCCTTCCTAACCCTAGTACATATACAATACGTACTATATGGCGGTGTGTATCCCGCCATAGTATCCACTTCTATTTTGGAAGTAATATTCAAGGGACAATAACATGAATCAACAACAGAGGTGTGTTTACTTGCCTCTCCTCTGGTGTGATATATGCTATCCTTTTCCAGCAATGCCTCTCTGCACTCTATATTGGACAAACAGGACAGTCTCCACACAAGAGGATGAATAGACTCAAACCTGACATTAGAAATGGGAATACTCAAAACCAGTTGCAGAACATTTCAACCTTCCTGTATATACAGTTAAGGGATTTACAGGTTGTGGTCTCTGATCAAAGGAAGACTAGAAAGAGAAACTGCTGGTTTGAATTATATCCACCAATTCCAATCCATTAGCAGAAGCATGAACAAAGGCAACGGCTTCATGTCACACTACATATGTCCTATGACATACAAGAGTCCTTGCTAGTACACATATATTAAAAGGAATCTTTTCATAGAGAGTTTTGAACCCTGGGAAACTGACTTTCAGTAAGCAAACTTGTTGCTTTCATATATCTACACTCATGGACGACTGTAAAGATCTGAAAGACCTGGTTCACATTATGCACATTTGCCTTTGAAGATTTAAGGCAAGGGTCATGATTTGCATCTCTCTGGATCCCATTCCTTTCCATCCCACTTCCATAACTGTGTAAATATGCTTTATACTTGAGCTTTCATTTTCACTGTGTACTGAGTCTGAAGAAGTGGCTTCAGAATCATGAAAGCCCGTGTGAAAATAAAAACCAGTTTGATGGGGCACCTGAGTACTCTGGCAGACCAAGCTGAATACCTCACCAAACTATAGAGCCCAGGATTTTGTAGGATAGAGTCATGGCAGTTAAAGTTGTGTCAAACTGTTTTGATTCTGCAATGTGGATACGCTCCTCACTCTCCCTTGCTCAGAAAATAGCCATGTTTGAGGAGTCTGCCTGTGCTAAAAGTGGGGTTTAAGGGATGAGGGAGGAAACATAGTCTTTCTTTCTTTCTTTCTTTCTTTCTTTCTTTCTTTCTTTGTGGTGCTTCTATCTGATCCAGGATCTGCTAAAGATTAAATCTATAGGAACCCTATCCTGTATTCAGCCTGCCAACCCTAAGTTTTACTCAATTAAAACATATCTTTCTAAGTGCATAAGGCATAATTCAGCCAGAATTAAGCACTTTTCATTGACTTCAAGGGGAGACTGTTAAGGTTGCCCCTTAAATGCTCCCACCTGGAATTAATGGAGCTCAAGTGTGCTTAACATTGGCTGCTCATCATCTTGAAAGTAAAAGAAATGGGTTTTGGCCCAGAAAGATAATATTCCATCCAATATTCGAGTTTCTGCTTCCAACCCTTCCCTGCTCCACTCTTCCATGGGTCACAGATCAAGCGTCGTGCTGGTTATAGATGATGGTGGTGAGTCTACAGCTGGTCTCTTATCTCCTGGAAGCTCACAGTGACAAAGTTAGAGGGTCGCTGGCATAAACTTTGCTTTGAAAAAATGCTCTATTTTTGTAGAGGGAGGTAGCGCAGGATACCATGACAACTCGAATGGAAAACATGCATTATGTTGATGTTGTTATGGCAACTAATGGGCTAAACTGAACTAGAAAGAAAAAGACAGGGACATGGGGGAGCATATCATCCCTCCTCCACTACATACACAAGTTGAGTCTCTCTTGGGAGGGCTAGGAAAAGACCTCTGGGAACAGTCAGTGGAGTGGCTCAGTGGCCCCTTTGACATCACATCATCTGTCCCTTTTGTTTCACTCTAAGCATTGTTAGGAATAACTCCAGCAAATAAATTTGACTTCTAATTCATTTTACAAAGAGAAATTAAAAGCAGGGGAATCTATGAATTATGGAATGAAGCACTTTGGAATCCACTGTTTCAAAGACCTCGGGTCAGGGTGATTGTGTCTCTCTCAAAAGAATACTCTATCTTTTTTCAGGAATGGCTTAACACAGCCTGGTTTCATTACTGTTGAACAAGGAAAAGAAGCATCAGAACTAATGGAGTATTTATTCATAACAAGGGCCTGGCAATTTTTTGAAGGCAACAGTGATAGCTTATTTGCTCAGCAGGACAGAATTACAGAATCATAGGATACAACAGAAGTTTGCTTTTCAGTATTCTGTTCTAATGGTAGCCTCTTGTCCTGAGTATGAGTTATGCAACAGGACAATCACATCTAGCGATAATCCCATTCCTTTAAAGGTAAGCCACACCTTTTTTTGTGTGATCTATGTAGTCAAAAACGTTGCTATAATATATAAAGCACTTGTTGATTTTCTCCTGGAATTCCCTGGTGTGCTCCATTGTATGTTAGGAATGTGGTCCCTAGTGCCTTTTCCTTTCCTAAACCTTGCTTGCACCTTTGGAATGTTTTGCTCCATATATAGCAGGAGTCTTTGCTGCAGAATTTTGAGGATAACTGCTGGAGTGAGAAATGGATGCAATGGTCTTGTAGTTACTGGTGTGGGAAAGGTGGACAGCAATATAAAGAGAGAAAGACCACATACCAAATTTATAGACTCTGGTGCATTACAGACCGCCCAAAACAGGCGGTCTCGCACCGCTGCCGGTTGCTGCGTCTGGGAACCGCAGCAGCCAAACCGCATGGTTCCCAGGCACAGCAAGAAAGAAGCGCCAAAATGGTGCTTCTTCCTGCGCCCTGGAAGGGGTGCTGCAAGGTGCAAGGCGCGCACTCACGGCGTCACTTCCACCATGCGACATCCGGACGCTATGTGTCCGCGACTTCAAAATGGCGGTGCCCATCTGTATAGGGCGCCGCCATTTTGATGCACTCGTTACGTGTGAGGGGCAAGGCGCATCAAGAAGTGCCACCCCTCGTGCATAACGACGGCGCCTCATGGGCCCGTCTGTAACGCACCACAGTCACGGAGGCCATGGCCCTGAGCCTGCAGGACTTAAACAGAGCAGTGGAGGATAGGGGGTTTTGAAGGTATCTCCTTCACAGGGTTGCCATGAGTCAAAGTTGACTCAAAGGCAGTTAACAACAACAACAACAACAATAACAAGGACACAGTAGAAGTTTGACTTTCATGGCAGAGTGAGAAACAAAAGATGCTCTCTCTCTCTCTCTCTGCTATACATTTTACTAGAAGGTTTTACTACAAAGTTTTAGTGTCCCAAGTCACAGTCATTATGCTTATCTTGTCATATTCCTTCACAACTTTGTTGGCTCAGGATCTACCAGTGCCTTCAAAATACAGTAGGGCTTTGGTATCTGCTGGGGGTTGGCCTAGACCCCCTGATGTATGCCAAAATCTATGGATGCTCCAGTCCCATTATATACAATGACATAGTAAAATGGTGTCCCTTATATAAAATGGCAAAATCAAGGTGTTTTTTTTTTCCATTTTGGGATTTTTTTCTCTGTGTGTGAATATTTTCAAAACGTGGTTGGCTGAATCAGTAGATCCAGAATCTGTGACTATGGAGGTCTGATTGTATATCAGTTGTTAGAGCAATACACAAGCCTTTCGGACTTTGCAAGGTTTCCTTTTCCTTCATCCCTCTTATCATAATCATTGCTTATCATTATCACCACTTCCTCTTAATATTTCTGAGCCCAGGGTGACCAGATGTCATAACTGCAAAAGAGGAGAAGGCATCTCAAAATGTGGGACATTCAAGAAAAATGGAAGACATTACAAAATAAAGGCTAAAAACACTATTATAAATGTAAGTTCATGCTTCTTAGTCATGCTCAAAATGGAGAACATTTTGGAATTCCTCCTGGACAGATGGTTGAAATGTAGGATGTGTCCTGGAAAAGGTGGACATCTGTTCACCCTGTCTGGGATTTGTAATTTTGTGAGATATATAGTATTCTCTGTCAAAATATTTTGGTGCCACAACAAACTATAAATGTAAATTCATGTGTCTTAGTCATGCTCAAAATGGAGGACATTTTGGAATTTCTCCTGGACAGAAGGTTGGCATGTAGGACATGTTCTGGAAAAGGAGGATGTCTGATCACCTTGTCTGAACCTTCATGGAGACTTCCTGAAATTTTCCTGCTGCCCGTAATACTTGTACATAAGCCCTTACCTTTTACCAACATTGCATACTCTCCTACTCATAGATCCCATGTGAATCCTTCCCTCAGCCAGCCATTGGAAATTTTCATGTGCCTCAGAGAAGCTCTGGGATTTCAAAAGTTTCCATGAAGTACTGGAGCAAGGCACAGGCAACTGTCAAGCTTTAGATGATTATCTATGCAAGATGGTTGCTCTGAGCAACGTGAAAGGTGGATAGGGCTCTAGAGAGAGATAACTCCCACATGAAGTAAAAAATACACCCCCATCATTTCAAACTATGTTGAGCAACAATGGCAAAATATTAAATGATCACAACAAAGGATATAAAGCATTGTATCCCAATAACTCTACTGGATGTATTGGTAAAATACTCATTTATAATTAGATTACAATGACAACAACATGCCTTGAGCATCTATCAACTCAGTCCCTACAGAGTGTTACCATCTGTCACCCATAATTTATGGCAGGAGTGGACAGTTTGCTGCCTAAAGGGTTCATGCAGGGCCCCAGGCTATTTATATGACCCCCAACCATCCAGAACACCCCATTTTTCATGTAACACAGAATGAATTGCCTCTAGACATTTCCATGGGAGGTGCGCATTTGTAGATTTGCCTTCAAGTCAGCTGTCGACTTAGAGAGACTCAATGAATTTCAGAGGTGGTTTTGCCAAGCACCTGGTATTGGCAGTCTCCCATCCATGAACTAACCAGGGCTGAACCTACTTAGCTTCCAAGATCAGATGGAATCTGGTGCCTTTAGGATACATTTGACCTTCCATGGGAAGGGATTCCTCCTTGAGGCTACATCTGGACTCAAGAAATAATGCAGTTGAACACCACTTTAACTACCATGACTCAATGCTATGGAATCCTAAGATTTTAGTTTGTTGTGGCACCAGACCTCTTTGACAGAGAAGGCTAAATGTCTCACTATGGATCCCAGAATTCCATAGCATTCAGCCATGGCAGTTACAGTGGTATCAAACTGCATTATTTCAGCAGTAAAGATACATTCCCAGGTCTCCCATCTAAATTAACATAGGGGCGTTACAGATGCGCCTAAAGTACGTACCGTGTAAGTACTAGGGTTGCCCGGGGACGTCTCTTCCAGACGCCCCCAGCCCTAGTACGTACACGGTACATACAAAATGGCGGCGCCCATTCTAAATGGGTGCCACCATTAGGACATCACAAACACGCCACCTCCAAATGGGGCGGCACAGACGTGACATCCTTGCACCGCGCCCTTTTTGCGGCGCAGCAAGGAGCTCCAAAATGGAGCTCCTTCTAGGATTTTCATCACTGGTGCAACCTTTAGACGGTTGTGCCAGCAACGCAAAGCAGAAAGGGGCCAAACGGCCCCTTTCTCCTCCTTCCCGCCACCGCCGGGTGTCCTTTGGGCATGAAGCCCCAAGGATACCCCTTTCCAGGCCGCAGGGAAGCGGTCTTTTGCCGCTTCCTCGCGGCCTGGAAAGCGGCGGATCGGGGCCTCAGAGGCTGCTGCTGTGGCAGCTGAGGCCCTGATCCAGCAGGGAAAGGGCCGGATACAGGCCGCCCCAAACGGGCGGTCTGTAACGCATCGTGTGTGTGTGTGTGTGTGTGTGTGTGTGTGTGTATATATATATTAATATAGTAAAAAATGCTCCTCTTTTCAAAACCAGAAGTGAACTTCTATCTAATTATGTTCTCTCTGTTGAATGTGTTGGTGTTGGTGGTAGAGCCCTAGTGGCACAGTGATTAAATCCCTATACTGCAGCCACTCACTCATAAACCACAAGGTTGTGAGTTTAATAGCAGCCAGGGGTTTAGGGTCAACTCAGCTTGGCAGGCTTCTGGGGTTGCTAAAATGAGCATCCAGCTTGTTGGGGGCAATTGGGTTACACATTGTAACCTGCTTAAGAAGTGCTTAAGTGCACTGATATGTGGTATAGAAATGTTCTTGCTATTGCTTGCTATAGATGTATCAGGATGAAGATGATGATGATGATGATGATGATGATGATGATGATGACAACGATGATCACGACAGCATCCAAAGAGACCAAGGGACCATTGGATCTAATGAGCCACTCCAGAGAGGATATGACTGACTCAATGAGTGGTTCTGTATCAAAATCTTTGCATAGTGTAAATATCTGTTGGTGGGGTTACATTACACAATCTCTGTACTGAATAACAGTGTAGCACCATGTATGTGGATAAGTGGTCAATGTGTTGACCACGGAAAGTGTAATTTCAGTGTGCAATACTAAAAGGTAGTACAAAGAAGGAATGTGCATTCACGCCCTACTACTCTGTCTTCTCATGAGAAGACATGACTCACTAGAAAATATAATATTCATTTTTAAGGTTGAAGGGAGTAAAAAAAGAGGAAGACACTTTCCAAATGGATGGTCTGAATCAATGAAGCCTTGGTCCTGAGTGTACAAAACCTGAGCAGGGTGACTTGGACGTCACTCATTTATAGGGTTGTCAATAAGTTGAAGTTGACTGGAATAACAACAACAACAACAACAATCTCACATATGCAACTGTTCACTCTGCTATCGGATATCAGTATACGATTGTTAAAAAAACATACACACTTCATATATAATATATTTTATACATTTTATACCCACGTATGTCACTTACAGGATGGCAGCCTTGTTTTGAAAGGGAAATCATATCCATTCATATTAAGCTACACATTTTATACTTTAAGTCCAGTTTAAGGTTCTTCTTTTTTTGTTTCCATGGAACCCAACAGCAAACGGGACTCGTGTGATTGAATCCTGTTGGTAATCCCGAAATAGAATAGAGCCATTCAATCAATTGCTGAATGGTGAGTCAAAACTTATGTAACTTGCATTGATATAATTAGTGTACTCTAGGTGGAACTAGCAATAAGACCCAGGTCACATTCAATTTATGTTTGGATTTTAAATCTAAGTCGTCATACTATCTGGATTGGATTTAAAAGTAAAGAAGATCCACAATAATGATTCCTAGTCCCCATGTCATATATGAATGTGTGTGTGTGTGTAATATGTACACACACATGCACACACGGAAGATTTGTTTTCACTTCCAATCTTTAGAAAACAACATAAATGTTAGGTCCCTGTGCAGGGATTCTACAGGTATTTGATCTCTTCGAATTCTGATGCAAACAGATATGGTCAACAAGTCCCAGATTATTGTGCAGATTCAACTTTTATACTTTGTGAATTTTGCAATACAATTAGTATCTCTCTCTCTCTCTTTTAAAGGAGATAGTGTGCTTTCAACAATCTGTATTTTTGTATAATAGCATTTAGGAATGTTTTCTTTGAGGTTAATATATTTGAGATTGTGTATTTTGTGGTGGTGGTGAGGCAGAAGACATATTTAGCTATGGATTTCCAGGTACAGATTTTTAAAATCCTCCCCAAAAATGCAAGAATAAGAGGGAACAGATGTTATGCATTCAAGGCTTCACTCCTATTGACAGTCCTAATTACAGTAAACCCATTGAATCTGTGGGATTTACCTATGTGTAGACGTACCATTCAACAGTCAATTCAATAAGTTTACTCCAATTGCAAGAGGATTCAAGGCCAAGATGTGCAGTACTGCCATCCACCGGAAATGAACAGATTGGTCCGTCCCTATGGTGGTGCAATGAAATTATTCATGCTAACTCAGCAGGAAACTCAAGTGCACTTGTTTACATCATTTTAAAGCAGCAAGACTAGAGGAGGGGAGCTCTTTGGGTATAAGAAGTGTTTTAATGGGGAAGAAATTAGCCTAATTAACAAATAGATACCTAGTTTTAAAATGGATGTTGGTCGTTGGTACAATACAGCATCAGATGAAGTGTGGGGAAAGTGCCATTGATTTTTGTAAGAAGAAAGGAAAGAAGGGAGAGAGCACCCGGTAAGCAATTATTTTTGGCAAAAATAAAATAAAATAAGTCCAAAGTGTGAAGATTCTCCTCACCAGAAATTCCCAACACTTAAGAAACCTATTTTGCAACTTTTAGTATATTTTTAAATACTCTTTCCATCTCTACCAAAAAACAAAAACAAAATCTATGAGTAGGGGCATATGTGGCTCATATGTTATACTTTTCCCTACTCCTGAAGGATAGAATCGGTAATAAGAAAAATGAAAAGCATCTGCTTGGAATCTGACCTCTGAGCTTATTTGGAGCTTAAACTATTGGTAGGAAGAGAAGTCTTTTTTGTTTGTTTATTTATTGGGTTTATCGCCAGATTTTCTCCCAAAATTGGATTACACATGTATACATTCCCCTGTGGGAAGCGTCGGAAATTTTCATCTGATGAAAATTCACTTGAAGGCTTCACTTCAAGGTTGCTGAAACAGCATTGTGCATGTGGGACCATTGGGCACACAGACACACCTTCTGTGTTGTGCATTTGGACATGTGGGTGTGCATGTTTGCAAGCAGAGGTGCATTTTACATTGTGAGCAGCACATGCAGATTTTGTATTGCATTCAGTTGCCCAATGTCACTTTTCACTAACAATGCAGCATTGTCCAACTGTCACATATCTCTCTGGCTGCATCTGCAATGCAGAAATAATCCAGTTTGACTCCACTTTAACTGCCATGGCTCAGTCCTATGCAATTCTGGGAACTGTATTTTTGTGGAATGTTTAGCCTTCTTTGTCAGAGAGCTCTAATGCCACAACAAACTACAAATCCCAGAATTCCAAAGCATTGAGCCATGGCATCTTAAGTGGTGTCAAACTGGATTATTTCTACAATGTGGAGACAGCCTATGAGTGCAAAAGGTATGCTTAATGTCCTTCTTGCAGGATCTCTCACACTGAGAAATTAAAGGACACTTATGAAATCAGTCTCCTAAAAGTTCAAGAAGAGGTGAGTGTCTAGGTGTCTGTCTGTCTGTCTGTCTGTCTATCTATCTATCTATCTATCTATCTATCTATCTATCTATCTATCTATCT
>NC_056523.1:328722376-328724835 GCF_019175285.1 Sceloporus undulatus | reverse complement strand
GGAATAGCCTGCTTCTGATTATCTGGCCAGCCAAGCCATCAGCATCTATCTTTGCCAAGCTTCAGGGAGGGAGAAAATATTTATTTTAGAGCAGATGAAAAAGAAGAATGAGGAAATGCAAAGGGAGGAGGTGGATGAAGACAGAAGGTTCACCTCTATTTTGTTCAAGTACACTGTGTACCTGGCAGGATAAGAGATGCAGCTGGAGAATATGTATGCTGCTAGGCTGGAAGGGCCTGTGTCCCCGCAATTTCCATTCTCCCAGTCTCCTTAAAAATCAATTCAAGCAGTTCCACCTCAGTGAGGAAAGACAGGCTGAGAAACCTGAAGTCTGTACAAGACCCGGAGGCCTTGGAGACTCTCGGCAGAAGGGGTGGGGGGTGGGAGCTGAAGCAAAAATGGAGCAGCGCTTAATCCAAAAAACAAATGTTTGCTGGGATAAAGCCACCAAAAAGATTTTTATTCTGTAAAATGTATTAATCTGGGTAAATACTGCATCGGAAACACTAACTGCTTTGTTTGGGTTGAATTCCCCCTTCCCCTGAGTGCCGTCAAGTCCTTGTTAATGTGTGCTAACAATCCTTCACATTAGATGGAAGGGAAGCAATCACAGTAAACCAAATGATGGAAAAGTGGGAAATGGCTGCAGCAGGGATATTGTAATAATTTGGGAAGCAGAATAAAAGCTATTGGCCAAGATCCTAGGTGAGAGTTGCATAGAGAAAGTGCAGAGTTATGCATCATTCGTGTTGTGCAATCCTTGTGTTGCATGGCAACATTTGTGCAGCCAAATGCACTGCCAAAGATGCAGCCAAAATCACACCTATACCCACAGGCACACCTGCCTGCACAATGACACCAGACACACAACTGCTTCCAGAAGCTTCAGCTAAGTACAGGTTGAGTATCTCTTATTTGGAAATCCAAAATCTGAAATATCCCAAAATCCAAAATTGTCCACATGGGTGCCTGATGGTTTGCTTTCTGATAATTCAATGTACACAAACATTGTTTCCTCTACAGAATTATTGAAAATATTGTGCATAAAATTACCTCCATGCTATGTGTATAAGGTGCATGTGAAACACAAATGCATTTCTTGTTTAGACTTAGGTCCCATCCTCAACATATCTCATGATGTGTATGCAAATATTTTAAAATCTGAAAAACTCTGAACTCCTGAACTCCTCTGGTACAAAACATTTGAGATAAGGGAGACTCAGCGTGTATGGATATTTCACATCAAACAAAAGCCTCAGACTGCTTCCATAGGAGAACTTGTGCATGTGTAAGACATCAACAGGATTCCAGCCATTATTTATTACTGATATCAGGCTGGCTGTGAGCTTTAAGAAGAGGTGGGTAAACATGGAGCAATGTGTGCACAGCTAGAGTCTTGATTCACAATGGCACCATACCTATTTAGCTGGAAATCAGTTTCCTTTTTGGCAATGGGGAGTATTCTAAAATGTGCAGTTACCACAAAATGTTCACAATTATGGTTAAGAATCAGACGTGTTGTGCACTTGTGGAAACATACCTACTGGAAGCTTTGTTTCATAATGGCACCATTGCTGAAGAGACAACATTTCTTTCAGAACTGATGAATGCCTACATAAAGCTGTGCTCTTTCGCTGTCTTGCTATTCTGGGTAGAACTCTTGTCAGTTTAGGAAACATAAAGGTGAAGGTTGAGGAGACTGCAGGTGGTGTTTTGGATTTTGTCGTTGTTATTGTGTTTTGCCTTCAAGTCATTTCTGACTTATGGTGACCCTAAGTTGAACTGTTCATGGGGTTTTCCTGGGAAGATTTGTTCAGATGGGGTTTGCCATTGCCATCCTCTGAGGTGAGAGAGTGCCACCAGTTATGACCAAGTGGGGATTTGAACCCTGGTCTGCAGAGGCATAGTCCAATGCTCAAACCATTACGCCATGCTGGTTCTCACTGGATTTGAAAGACCCCAAGATGAATTAGACTCATCTGGAAAATGTTTGAATGGAAGCAGAACTCTTCTGGAACAGACCAAATCCAAATTTGATCACTCTGATCATTGAGAAGGTGAAGGGAGGCTGTTTTATTTGGCCTTTGATGACAGAGCCTAAGTCAAGGAAGCCACAGCCCTGAGCCTACAAGACCTGAGCAGGACAGTTGATAACAGGCTAACAAGAGTAGAAGATTCCTGTTATCTCATTATCTACCACCCTGCTTAGGTCTTGTAGATGCTTGAACAACTGGAAGTTGTAGAGTCACCAGAAGTAGAAGTTGACTTGATGGCAATTAACAACAACACCACCAACATTTCTTTTTGAGTAAACATGCATAGGATTGGGCTGTAACGTACTGAATTGTTTCACATGCTGAGAACTGGTGAAATTGATCAAACTACCAGATGGTAGAAGGGGAAGAGGGAAGGAAGGAAGGAAGGAAGGAAGGAAGGAAGGAAGGAAGGAAGGAAGGAAG
>NC_056523.1:328700087-328722366 GCF_019175285.1 Sceloporus undulatus | reverse complement strand
TTTAATATTGTTTTAATATATGTGGGCATGAAAAACATTTTTTAAAAGAAACACTTTTTGGAACTAAACACATACAAGGGAATGCCAAAAACTTGAGAAGAAGAGTGGTTACACACTAATTTAATTCTCTAATCCCCCCTACTCTTGCCGCTGTTTACTCACTGATAAAACGTGCCGGAGTTCGGCGAGACAGCCACATCGGCAGACCCTGACAGCCCAACTTAGCGGCTATTTACCTAAAGTCCATGAATATTAAAAGGGGCTTCTGAACAGGGCCCATCTTGAAGGAAAAGATTAGCACAGGGGGCTTCTTCCTGACAGCCCCCCCCCCTTGTCTCCCCTTCTTCGTGCCTGGCTTGTGCAAACACTTCAGAAGTTGAAGGCAGCTGAAGAGCTGGAACATTGGAAAAATGAGACTCTCTGAGGCTATGAGAATGGGTTTAGGGGGAGCAAAAGAGAGATAGAGAAGGAGGGAAAGAAGGAAAGAAGGAGATATGGGACCCAGAGAGGTTTATTCTCTGATCCTCAGGACTCAGTGCTTGGAATAAGCTATGCAAATCGCATGCATGGACATTTGAGGAGGCTGTGCCCTTTACATGTATAGCATTTACCAAAAATGAGTTCCTTATCTTCCATGAGGCTTGGAACAGGTTACAGTATAAAGGCACACATGCAGACACACACATGCAGACACACACACACACACACACACATTTTTGTGTGTGCATTTATTTAGAAAAAATCTTTGTGTGTATTAGGCATGCAAAGGTGAATAGTTTTCTTCCCACTGAGGGGGAAAAAACCCCAAAGATTTTTATATGGTCCTTCAGAAATACAGTCAGTCCTCCGTATCCATAGATTCAAGCATCCACAGTGAGAAAATATGTTAAAAAGTATAAATTCCTAAAAAACAAAGCTTGATTTTATATAAGGGACACCATTTTAATGCACCACTGTATTTAATGGCACTTGAACATCCACAGATTTTAGTTATCTAGAGCAGGTCCTGGAATTAAACCCCAATGGGATACCAAGAGCCCACTTGATTTATACCTTGCTAGTCTTTGGGGGGAATTCTTTTCATAAACACTTTCATACACAGCACACAATGCTTTCTGTTCAAACCCCATTGTTTCCTGCAGAGGAAACATGTTTGTTCTC
This sequence comes from Sceloporus undulatus, assembly GCF_019175285.1. Classification (NCBI taxonomy): domain Eukaryota; kingdom Metazoa; phylum Chordata; class Lepidosauria; order Squamata; family Phrynosomatidae; genus Sceloporus; species Sceloporus undulatus. The sequence goes on along the minus strand of NC_056523.1, from coordinate 328,721,205 downwards.
TGTGTGTGTGTGTGTGTGTGTGTGATTGCATAGGTAGTTTTGTGCAGAATCATTTCCCCCAAAGTTTTTTGGGGTTTCTTTCTTTGAAGATGCCAGCCACAGATGCTGGCGAAATGTCAGAAAGAAACTCTGCTAGAACATGGCCACATATCCCGAAAAACCCACAAAAAACTATGGATGCTGGCCATGAAAGCCTTCAGTTTTACATTTCCCCCAAAGTTTGCCAAGTTTGATGCATCTTCATCACTACTCTATTCCATTTGCAGGATTCCCCCCCCCCCAAATACTGGGAAGCCCACCCTCCTACAAGGAAATGGGCATTATTCTTTCCATCTCTTGTGTGCACAGTATGCACGGCTATTCATACAGACTTTTGCATGTACTATATTTGAATTCAGGCCCTTTGTAAATAGAAAAGGTTCTGTTCACTAACTCTATTTCAGTTGCCCAAGCAGAATGCTTTAGCTTACATGCCCCTGAATAAATCCATGATATCTATGACTATATACCAATACTTATATCTCTATCTGGAGTAGGTAACAAATAGGACTTAAAAATTATTTCAGAATCTGCTTTCTTCATTTGTAGAGAGCAAAAGTAAGTTATAACAAAGGTGGCAGCCAGAATACTCTATTGCCAACATTCTTAAGTAATTGATGGTATTGTGCATTATCTTCTAGGTTGATAATATATATAATATAATGTACACCTATTCAAGTTAGTGCACATCTTCCCAGTTCACTATGTTTCTGCAACATAGCTATGGGTTTGAAAAGTTACAAAATGTAGACTGTGGTGTAGGCTGCCAGCCTAATTTTTTAAAAGGATATTTTAATAATTCTTTTCAACAAGCAGATAATTTAAACAATGGGTGAGGCCCAACATCAGGGTTTTATAGCAGAGATTCTTTGCATGTGGAGTTATGTATTGATTGTGCCAAATGGTAAGGTTGCAAATTGCATGTGCAACAGGATGCATAACCAAATACAGATATGCAGCCACATACACATATCATGCACATCCAGATATTGGACTAATTATTTTTAGCAGCTTCCTGTGGGCTTTTTCTCTCTGCAAAAATCATCCCTTTCACTTTCTCTCCCATGTTCACACGCGATAGGCATGGCAGGTAGTTAGACTGACAATTATTGCTTTATTGCCAAATACCTGCCATTTTTCATGAGCACTTGCTTGCTGAAATGTCTTTCTGCTTGTGGTAGTCACTGGTGGCATGCAACCCCCCCTAACAACCCAACAAACTCACACACACACACACACACACAAATCAATGTGAGGGCTGTGCATATGCCATTGCAAACTCACAGCTCTTGTAAATCTCTAGTAAAATAAGTGGGGGTAGATCGTATTCTGTTTTGAAATTAGATGTGATTTTTTTTCCAGGTGCAACATTTCACAAGCAGAAAGCTCTGTGGGAGACTTGTGAAGTAGACATTTAGAAGTTTCTTGTAGGTCTCCCGGCACTAGTGTCACATGTTTTGGGACTGAACAGGATGTAAAACAAATGTTATTGGTTGCCTGGAATCTGCGCTCGGCTGCACAGATGACATTGTTCCAAAGTTGCATCGAAAACATTCCTTCTGAATAAAAATTCTCATTCATCAGAGATGGTAGGACATGATTCCTCAGGCTCAGATGTCTCATCCTGAAATCGTTGCTGTTTCATTCCTCATTCATTCGCACAGTGACAACTATAATTGCTTCCACTGGCACTAGCAAGTATTATCTTCCACACTATTTTCATATTCAGGAAGTTTAGTACAGAATAGAGGTGGAAATCATGTGACTTTCCAGATGTTGACTGCAACATCTGCTAGGTTGGCCAAGGGTGATAACTGCCAGGACTGACCCTTCAACAATGTCAGATGGGCTGCATGATTGTCACCCCAGCATCCAACATCAAACTTGTGTAGTGTACATTTGCAAAACTGCACAATGGTTGTCAGGGGTGAAGCTACAGGGAGGTCATGGCTCCCCAAATAAGAATGTTAAATCTATGGAATTTTCCTTCAGTCCTGAAATTTCTAGCATTGCAGCAACTTAAAAACTTTAGTTGAGTACATAGAAATACTGTTTAGGCATTGAAAGAAAAGAGGCAGGCAGAGTTACCAAGGGAACGAGAACACAGTAAATCTGAGTTCTAGGTGTGAATAATTTTCAGTGTCTCGCTCTCTGCAATGCTAGAAATTTGAGGACTGCTGGAGAATATCATGGGAAGGAGGAGAAATCTTATGAGGGGCATACTTACCCTCCAACGTTTTTCAGATGAAAACTGGGAGATGTGGCCAAGCAATGTCAGAATGTAGACAGGATGGCAGAATTTTTTTAAAAATAAAATGAGGATAAACAAACTAGGAAAGTCTGTGACAATTTGTTTTTGCCAAGACCTACTGGGAAGGGCAAGGTGCTGCCCCGCCTCTCTTCCCCTTGATAGATTTAATTCATTGCAAACTATTAGTGCATTTTGAACTCAGAAACTGAAGTAAACTGAAAACAAATGCAGGGGCGAATAAGAGAGAACCTGGGACATTTTGAAAGCTGCTAGAAATGTGGGTCAACAGAGGATGAATCAAGACTATCCCTGCCAAATTGGAATAGTTGAAAGGTATGCAAATAGGTAAATCTAACTGATTTGTGGATCTGCTCTTGCTAGGACAAATAATAGGATTTAAGCTCATGTGAAATTATTGCACATCTGAAACTCTATGTGCAAGCACAAAATGAATGGATTCATTGGATAATTATATATATATATATATTATATATATATATGCACATGTGCATTTACATGCGCACGCGCACACACACACACACAAACTGCCTGTTTAAGGATAGTTCTACATATGTGTTGTATCAACTGGCACTGGCTGTATTCTCTCTCTCTCTCTCTCTTTCTTTCTTTCTTTCTTTCTTTACCAACAGAAAGGACCAGTATTATTGTTTACACCTCCCTTCAGGAAATAGCCACTGATAACAAACTATGAAATAATGAGGGCAGAGACAAAGCATTGGGTGGCACAAGGGTCAGTTTATTCAGCCTAAAAGCTATTTATTAAACCCTACCTGGAGATAAGTGACTGAAGGGGTAGCAACTTGATTTGGGTCCAGCTGAGGCTGGGTTTCAACCTGTGACTACCTCCTCAGCCTTCCCTTGGGTGAAGCACCTGAACATGAGGACAATCCAACATCATGGGTTATTCTCCAGCTGGCCATTTCGTGGAAGGCAAACCAAGGGCATGCTTTCCAATGTCTGGAGACTTTATAGGAGAGGGCAAACTCCTCAGTCAGCCCCAAGGAGAGGCTCTTGCCACATCCTCCAAGGTCCCAAAGCCTGTGGAGATGTTCCAGAACCCAGCTCTTCACCAAAAGGTTCCCATGGTGTACACTGAACTCTGATATCCTCTCCACACCCATAAGCTGGCATTGACAACCTATTTACATGCACTGCCAATGCCACCTGACAACATCCCTCACTGTAGGGTAGGCAAAGAAATCCATATAAAGAGGAGAAAATTCCTACCCAGCCCCAAAGTGACCTACACTGCACTGAGGGCAGGAAGATGGATACAAGAAAACAGCAATAGAAAGCTCATGTTGGGATTGGCAGGGCCTTAAAACACCTGTGGCTTTGCCCCCCTCATGTGCTACAGCTTTGCACCTAGTGCCAAGCCAATTGCACCTGGCCCCACCTCATGGAGGATGTCAAATTGTGCCCCCCCATACCATTGTTCAGACACCCAGTTTCAAGCATGCATTATGGAAAGCAATATAAGGCTTGCTTTGTAACACTTCAAACAAGCCCGTCTCTTGCTATCTTTTCCCCTATCTTGGTGGAAATCCTACATTTGTCAAGAAATTCAAGACAATTTTTTCCAATTAACATCTTTTTGCATTGACATCACTAGCTTCCATTCTAGGATGCAAGCTAGAAGGGAAAAAAATTGCTAAATAAAATATCTAATGTGTTCAGGCTGTCAGCCTAGTTCTTTGCAATTAAAAAAATCAGATTGTGTGGGACTGATTCTTGTAAACCTTCTGCATGCGGTGACGGTGGTAATATACAACCTGACTGTATCTAGCATTACACTGGAGACACATGATGCACATTCCAGCAGCTTGCCTTTGTCATCAGCTACCAATGCTACAAATTCAGCATCTATACTTTAATCATTTTGATCCCAATTTTGTTCATCTGCTCCCCTAGTTGCTGTTTCATTGCCTGACTGCAGAAATACCTTGTCTGATTTCAAAAACTGGAGAATTGATTTGTGTCCTTGAGCATCTTTCACATCCCTTTCTTGTTACCTCCTTAAGTTTCTGGCTCTCTGATTTGTATTTGTCTTCACTGCCAGGCATGCGGTATGGTGTGCATGTGTGTGTGTGTGCATGTGCGCCTGTGTGCATTTGTCAAAGAAGGAGAGGGGGCATGAGTGAATTAGTTGTAGGCTTGCCAAACCGAAACTGAGAGAAGGCTCCTGTATCTGGAATGGCTGTGTAGAAGAGGGAATATCAGTAGGTATTCTTGTCATGCAACAAGATAACAACAACTGCTGAAATTTCCTCTTCTACACAGTCATTAAAGGTTCAGGAGCCTTCTTCTATTTTCATTCTGGCGACCCTAAGCAGATGCTTACTCAGGTAGCTGCAAATCAGAAGAAGCAAAAGATTGGTCCAACTGTTCTAATGGCACACTACACATATTATAACACTGGAAAACACCTCAACTTCATGGGGATGCTCTTGGGCTGTTTATCACCTGTCCTTTCTGTTTTCCCAGCTTGTACACACCACTTTCCCAAACTCCCTCCACCATTTATATGTACATCCACCCAACCTGTGCTTAGGCAACATCTTTCCACCTGTGTTTGTCCCTCATTACCATACCCATAAGTTTTGCATTTCTATAGTTATTCATACTTGCTGGCTATAAAGGCCCTCCCTGGGCACCAGATCACTCCATGCATCTATGGAAGTATCAAGTCTGTGAAAGCTTACGCTACAACTTCTTTCACTCCATTAGTCTCAAAGGTGCTATGAGATCTCTTTGCATACTTTTGTAATGGTGGTGTGCTTTAATTTCCCTACCAACCAGGTGTTTCTATGTCCTGTCTCTGTACAACTTATAGTTGATATAATATATCAGGCATGAGCAACTGCCAGCACACCCTTCAATCTTTCCCATATGAAAACCAGGATACATGTGGCCTCTCAACATCAGAGTGTGGTCAAGATGGCAAAATGTATTAATGTGAGACAAAATGCAAGACTGGAAAAGATGCAGCAGTCTCGTTTTGTTTCAGTCAGCTAGGAAAGACAGGATTCCATCCCCATCTCTCTCCTCCCTCCTACTGAGTTGAGCACAAACTACTTTTGCACTTTGAATTCAATTTGCACCAAATGAAGTAAGTTGAGGACAAAGGGGGAAATGGAAGGTGAAAATAAAATTGGGATACTTTAAAAGCATCTGAACAAGTGAGATGACAGAGAATTAATTGGTACTGTCCCTGCCTAATTGAGATGCTCATGAGCAATACAAGACATCCAGAGAGCAGCCAGATGGGGAAGGTTTGATCTTTGATGTATGTCTTTTCCAAGGATCTTATTAGGATGACAGTAAAAACTTGCTTTTTGCCCCTAATCCTGGGCTCAATCAGTTGTAGTGGTACACTTTGTGATACAGGTAGAATAAAAGTATCAGAGAATCATAGAGCTGGAAGAGACCCCAAAGGCCATCAAACCCCCTGCCATTCAGGAATACACAAAGCACCCCCAACAGATAACCACCCAGCCTCTGTTTAAAAACCTCCAAAGAAGGAGACCCCGTCACATGGCGAAGGAATGTGTTCCACTGTTGAACAGCTTTTACTGTCAAGAAGGTCTTCCTAAGTTTGAGGTGGAATATCTTTTCCTGCAGTTTGCATCCATTGCTCTTATGTGCTCCCTAAGAGTTGTCTTGCATTCTTTGCCCTACAGTGGCAGCTGGTGGCATCCACTCCAGGTTTTAATACAAATTTTAAAAAAGCTATCCAAGGGGCTTACGTCTACCTCAAAAATAGGTTCAACACCTGGAAGACATGCTTTAAAATTTGGAATAAAAACTAGAGCATGTTTCCTGGGCACTGATACTTGGGCCATCAGCAGCCAGGATTTTAGGAAGGGGGGGGGGGGGCCAGACTAAGTGCCACCATTATAATGGGGCTTGGGCGGGGAGGTGCAGCAGCATGCCCCATTCTTTTTTTTAAAGAAGGGGGGGGGCGCCCCCCCCCAAGCCCCCCCCCCCCCTTGGCTACGTCCCTGTCAGCAGCTAGCACTGCCCTGGTTTCTGTCCCAAGTCTCTCCTTCCACTTGAGCTCTAATCATGTCTATCATTGGCAAATAAATCTACAGTATTTATTTCACCAAAGGGAAGCAGGAAAATCAAGAAAGAAGGGATGTACAAGAGTCTTGGGCTCTGGTGTATCTCTGAAGAAAGAGATACATAGATTTTTATGAGAGTATGGGATCACTTAGGTATCATTGCATTCCTGTTTGCTAGGCTGGATCCACACTGCAGAAATAATTTGGTTTGGCACCACTTTAACTGCCATGGCTCAATGCTATGGAATTCTGGAGGTTGCAGTGCTCTGCTCTGGTGCCACAACAAACTACATTCCCAAGAATTCCATAGTATTCAGCCATGGCAGTTAAAGTGGTGCCAAACCAGATTATTTCTGCAGTGCAGATCCAGCCCTAGTAATACTGTACATCTCTAACATAGTTTTTCTCCTTCATACCGAGTGGGAAGTGGTTAAACATGGGAACCACAAGGGCTTCAGTTCTGTCTCTGTCATTATTATCATCTTATTGTGTTCACACCAGGTCAAGCAACACTCCTTGCTCCCATTTTTTTCCCAGCTTCCATGTGGCTAAAAATATCTGGAGTTAATCATCAATGAGGCAGATTATTAAGCTGCCCAGGGAACAAGGGCAAGGCCACTGAAAAGATATCTCCTGTGCTAAGGTTTTAAAGTTTTGGGAGCAGGTAGAGGAGAAAGTGGAGCTGAAGAGGGGACAGCAAAGTCCCCTGGTTGAGATTAAAAACACTCACTGAGCACTCCTGGTAGGCTGGATTTAGTATCTCATTACAGTAAGGCTTTAATTATAACTGAAGCTTCCTTAGTGAATGGTCTGCGGCTGGGTAATTATCAGAAATTTCTATGTGTGAGATTTTTTATGTTAAAAGTTTACTCTTTGCTGAACTCTCACATCCACCCAAGAAAAGCATGACATGGATAATAAAATCAGAGAACTTTCAAAGTAGGAGATTCCTCCAGACTCTTGGGGGGGGGTGTGTTCCACTGTGGAACAGCTCTTGCCATCAGGAAGTTCTACCTAATGTTTAGGTGGAATCTCTTTTCCTATAGTTTGAATCCATTGCTCTGTGTCCAAGTCTCTGGAGCAGCAGAAAACAAGCTTGCTCCATCTTCAAAATGACACCTCTTCAAATATTTAAATATGGCTATGATGTCACCCTGTAACCTTCTCTTCTCTAGTCTAAGCATACCCAGTTCCATCAGTCACTCCTCATAGGGCATAGTTTCCAGACCTTTCACAGTTTTGGTCACCCTCCTTTGGACATGCTCCAGCTTGGATGCTAAAATAGTAATTGTATTATGAGGAGGAGCAGGAAGAGGAGGAGCTGGGGAGGAGGAAGATGTCATCATCCTCATCCTCATCCAGGTGGGAAGGATCTGGGATGCATCTAGACAGTAGAAAAAGTGGAATTTGATACCACTTTAACTGTTATGGGATTTGTGGTTTTGTGGGGCACAAGCACTCTTTGGCAGAGGTGAAAGACCTTGTAAAACTACATATTCCATGATTCCACAGGATGGAGCTAAAGCACTTAAAGTAGTGTCAAACTGCATTATTTCTATAGTGTAGATGCATCCCTAGTCTTACCTCAAAAGACCCCAGAATATTTTCCATCAGCTCCTCGTACAATCAGAGACTTTTTTTACCAGCTCTCCAGGTCAGTATCAAACTGGAAAGAACAAGAACAAAATCCAGGACTTTTCAATTGGTGTGGATATGCCCTTAGTGTGTTTATTTTAATTTAGGTTGTGTGTATCTTTTTTGTATGTCTTTCCTTCAGAAACCAGTAGATGGCAATAATTGGACTGTTTGGCCCAGCTTCTCCAAAAAAAATTTCCAGCAGCAGCAGAAGAGGACACATCAAGGTCCCAAGAAACCAATTATCAGTTCCAATTCAATTCCAAGTGGTCGGGATGCCAAACTATGGTATTACACCAGAGAAGTTGCCCATTCCTAATCTAGGTATTTGAGTTGGTTTTGGTTATGGGACTTTGCCAGCTTCTACACTGGCAAATCACATTGTCGAGTCCCACCTCCATCTCAGATACTGCTGGTGAACACCCAGAACAGATGCGTCTCAGTGGTTTCTCCCAGGCTATGGAAGTCTCTCTCAAGGGAGGTTTGATTGACTACCTCCCTGCTTTCTTTTGCTATGTTTCATAAAAAATAAAAAATAAAACTTTTATTTATATTCTGCTTTTCTGTCGTAAGGCAATAAAAGTTGCTTACAGTTTAAAATACATCCAATATACAGTACCTGGTTGAGGTAGTTCAATGTGCTTTCAACTATGCTAAATTAATGTTTTTAAGTGGATTGTATTTATTTATGTTTTAATTTTTGTATTTCAGATTGTTTTAGCTATACAGGTGGCCCTCCATATCAATGGATTCAACCATCCATGGCTTGAAAATACTCCCACAACTCCCCCTCAAGTCAACTCTGATTTTACCATTTTATATAAGGGATACCATTTTATGATTATATATAACCGGACTTGAGCATTCATGGATATTGATATCTACCGTGGGTCCTGGAAGCAAACCCCAATGGATACCATAGACCCACTGTATTGTTTTTATGTTCCATGTAAGCCACTCTGAGTCCTATATGGGGGGAAAGCAGAATATAAATCAAATCAAATAAATAAATGAAAAATAAATTGTCTATCTCAGGTTCTTGGCTGGTATGAGAACTGTTAACTTATTTCCTTTTTTAAGAAGAAAAAATTTGTACATTTAAAACAAAACAAAAATCTTCCAGTAATAGTTTTCTGACAACATGAGCAGAAAGGGTTAATGTACATAAATATTTTTTCTTAATAGTAATGATGAATACATGATTAATGGAAATGAACCCTTGGGATAAACGACGAGGAAGCACTTCCAAAGCCTGTTATGGAAGTTGATGGGGATAAATGATATCAAGACACCTGTATGTTGAGAGCCCACCTCTAAGTGTTTATGAAACTGCAATACATAAAAATATTTATCTGTGTCTCCCACAGTACATGCCACTGTGAGCCTTAGAGCAATTTATCAGCTAAAAAGGCAATTTCCATTAATCACTCATTAATTATTAGTTAAGTGTCACCTTAATTTAAAGTGGGTTTTCAATGCTTCTAGATGCTTGTGCTAGGAAGAGAGAGGAATATCAAGGAGGAGATTCCCTGAATCTTTGGATGACCTTGGGACAATCCGTCCTCATCATGCACTTTGGATTTCTTTATCGGTCAGTTCTACCAAGAGGACTCAACAAGGTCTTTGGAAATCACCTTTTACAGGAGGAAGACATGATGGAGTTCTTTGCTTGTGGCTCATGAAACCACAGCACCAGGACTTGGGTGCACAGCATTCAAGTGCTCCAATTTATCATTACAGAGGAACCCCAAGGAGCTCACATCTGCTAGGACCACAAATTGGACATACTCCCAGTTCATAAGGAATGGCCCTCACTCGATATTCTCATTCTTAAACAAGGGAGCAATTAGGCAATCTTATTTACCTGCCATAAAATGAGATGTATGCCGGTGGGAGAAGTCATTTGAGGACAGCAGCTTATAGAAATGTCTCTGTGACCTCCATCGTGAGTGCTTAAGGGAAGATGCAAAACCAAACCAACACAAGCAGTGTTACAATGCATAATATCTGTTTGCAATAGAAGGCTGCTCTAGAGCAGTGCTACTTAAAGCAGTGGTCCCTGGACCAATGCTGGTCCCTAAACCATGGACTTCTATTGAAAACTGATATTATGCATTGTAACACTGATTGTGTCATCTGTAAGTGTGAGATATATATATATATATATATGTTGTTCTTCTTATTTGCTGCCAAGGCAAATTTGACTTATGATCACCCTATGGCTGAGAGACCTCCAAAATCACCATGTTCGGGTCTTGCAAACTCACAATAGTAGTGAATTCAGTGGTATAGTGAAGGCAACAATGAGTAGTTATATATCATCCAAAGATGTATAGTTGTAAATGCAACAGGTACATTTGCAGACTCTGCTTATGCAACTGTGAACAAAACACAGACATTACACAGTGGCCAAGGAAGTACAACCATATGCATAAAGGAACTTAAATGTGTGTAAAACATGAACAAGATGCAACCTAATCCCCCCCCCCCTTTTGTGTTGATACGTTCCTAATTTTGAAACTTCTTTACTTCTCCAGATTCCTGATTGAATTGAGAGGTACAATGAAAGAAAAGGGGGAAATACAAGACTTGGCAAAGTTACCTTTTGAAACTACAGTTCTCAGTGTCTCCTAGAAGGCACAGCCATTGGCATTCTGGGAGTTGATATCCAAAAAGTAATGGGTGATGTCCTGTTGGAGTCTAACACAAGTGTTGCGGCCTCTACAGAATGGACTGAACATTTTTAGCTGACATAGAACATGAGAATTCAGTTCCAGGTTGTGGAAGTGGAGCTGTGAGTGCTGCTGTTGAACATACAGATGCATTTGCTGGTATGCATGCACATTTGGTTGCACATTCAGTTGTGCACTGAGTTCTGCAATGTCCCCACGAAAGATGAGGTTTGCGATCAATGCATAATTCTCCACTTGTGGAGATTGATGATACTGAATCTCAGTATGAGATCTTGGCCAGGATTCCAAAATTCTAGGAAGTGGCAGCTGAACCACACAAGACAGACAAACACTTTGCTCAGTGGTTGGATCTGGGTACACAGAAAGTAGCTACTGTTGCCACTTAGTAAATGGCAGTCTAAGGCCAGAATGCTGTTGGGGTCATAGATATATGATTGTACTTTTGGGCCACTGTGCAATGGATGTAATCATTTCATGGTTGTGGAAGTCTCATGAGTTTCAATTCTATTGTTAGCCCTAATTAGAACAGAGCTATTGAAACTACTGGGTTTATTTATGCATTGACTCACCATTCAAAAACTGAATCAGTGGATCTACTCTAGTTTGGACCAGGCAACATGCAGTTGTGCATTCCTGGATGGTGCTTAACTATTTGCCAATACCTTGAATGGCCCACTTGATTCACTGGGATCACAGACACAGACATTGCACACTTCCACATCCACAATGGAGTAATGCATGGGTACACTGACAGATACATAGTGGTCTATTGTTTGCATTCAGCTATGTTGATATGGAGCACAACCGTCCTGTAACTACAATGGTACATCTTGCAAGCATGATGTAGGATCACCCCAGCTCAGAGTCCTGTTTCAACTTACACCACTCACTGTAATATAGACAATGCTCTACATGTTTCAAAGTGAACAGTCGTGTGTGTGTGTGGGGGGGGGGTGTGGCGGCACAGTGTTTGATTGACATAAAAAACAACCTTTGACTTGGATGAAAGATTTAGTGTCATGTATATTATGACAGATACTACCCAGTCTCTTCCTTGAATGGTTTATAGGATGGAACTCTTAGCCTGTGTGACTGTAACATTCATTTGTTCCCAGAGACAGCCTTCCATTACAAGCTCTTCTTTAATGTTCTGCAAGCTCAAACACTCTCACACACACATGCTGCCTTTTCCCCAGCTTGCACAAAATACAAGGTTCATCCCAGCCCCAACCCCTAGAAAATGTCAGCCTGAAAATGTTACTCGAAGAGTGATTTGCATGCATTACCAAGTGACAGATGACATGAGTGAGCAGCCTTACCTAATGGATGATTAATGATTTGATGTTGACCAGCAGCATTGACTTGTTCTCCTGCTCTTTCAGAAACTTCAAAGACAGCTGGCATTTCCTTCAGATGGGACAACAAGTGGGTTTGTTTAATGAGCACACACATGGCATAATTTTGAAAGATGGCCTTCGGAGATGTGTTCAAGACTACAGGGCTCCATGACTCAGCAGAAGTGGTTAGGCATGATCTATATTCTGTTCTTGAATTTAGTCAGCCTACATGTGGGTGGCTGAAGAGAAAGGCCAGGCGTTCAGGTAGGACACTACAGACCATGTATTTTGGGGGGTTGGGGGCTTCCCTGTGGTGGCACCCTAGTTGTGGAATTCCCAATGTTGGCACCAGTGTTGGTATCATTTCAGCACCAGATCAAAACTTACATTTTAATGAAAACCTTTGAGCTGAACTGATTTTATCCAGGCTTCCCATCTCCTGTGGTTACATTTTAAAAATGGTTTTAATTTTTTGTTTGTTTTTTAATTGAGAAACTATATTTAAACTTTTAATGTTATTGCTATTATTTATTATTGTAAGCCACCCTGAGATCTTCAGACATAGGGTGGGATATCAACTTGAGGGCAGTAAACAACAAATAAATATTTTAAGAGAGAGAGAGAAAGAGAAAGAGAGAGGTTAAATGGATAAATCTGCATTCAAATTGCAAAAAAGAAAATCCCAGTTAAACATTATGGCAAAAACTTTTTTATTTTATTTTTATTTTTGCATTTTCTTTTTGATGGTGATGGAAAAGGTGATGGAGAGTTTTAAGCTGATGCTGGATGACCACCTGTGAAGAGCGCACTAGACATGGATTCCTGAATTGACAGGGGATTAGAACAGACACCCCTTGGTGTTCTTTCCTACTCTAGGATTCTATGATCTCCAATATTCTTATAGACCTTAGGAAGCAGAAGCTTCACATTTTCATTCCAAATAAAATCCCTGCAATTGCTTAGAGGGTGGAGACAGGAAATCAAGGGAGACATTTCCTAATCCCTCTGTTCTTAGGCACTATTGGTGGCTTTGTAGCTTCTGCTGGTGGTTCAATGGAGTTGAATGGACTCCTGTCTTTGTCTCCAAAGCTAAACATAAAACACTGCAAAACAACAGGGCCTCCTGTGCTGGGGAAAAGCTGGAGTCATCTTCACAACCTGGCCCCTCTGGGAAGCAATATCAAGTGAGACGCCATGTGGACAGAGGAAAGACTCTCTATATCCTTCCACATTTTTGATTTGCCCAGTCTTGCTCTTCCACTCCAGTGTGTTGAGGGCTCTGTTTGCTCAGAGTTTTCTCAGTCCATTCTATGGACAGCCAAAACCAGTCCAGAAACTGGATGCTATACAAGAGCACACAGACAGAAGTTCTTTGTGGGCTGCTCAACTCACATTTGCAGTGGAATTCTCTTCTTTTGGAGACCCATTAAACTCCAAGACTTAACACTTCCCACCTGTGCATCAAGATAGTTTTTGGCAATCCACACTATATTGTGCATACCAGAATGGAATGTAGCATTGAAATGTGATCTAAATTCCTGATCTTTGCCACTCTTTGCCTGGGAAGTATCATCAACACTTTCTAGAATAGAGGAAAAGGGATATTTGAAGACCACAAAAGGTCAGGTTATTTATGTCATTTTGAGGAGTGGGTTGGGGAGCTCGAAGACAGCTGTATTCCAGCCCAGGAAACAGGGTTGTGTCTGTTGTGGAGACCTTGGTGAATAGCAACTGCAACAAAAAACTGCTTTGATCACCTATGGGACATGAGCTAAGTTTGACTTTGTGCTGGATTTGACTGCTGCATTCCACTTAATATCTCACTTTCATTTTGACATACCCTAGAGCCTTAGTTGTTCTGGGAACTAGATGGATGAGAGCCCTGGACACATCATGAAACAACCTGACTCACTGGAAAAGATGATAATGCTTGGTAAGATCAAAAACAGTCCCTGAAGATGAAGACCGCATGACAGTTGGAATGATTCAGTCAAGAAAGCCACAACCACAAGCTTGCAAGGCCTGAGCAGGCATGTTGATAACTGGGGATCTTGGAGGCCTACCTCAAAGCTGAACCCTTTCACCCACCACCCACCACCGCAAATTGCAACCTTCTGCTTCTTTGCAGGTGGCTTGACTTCTCTTCTCTAAACCTCTCTCACACTTTTTCAGAGTACAAAAATTCTGTACACTGGCGATACTTGCTATTCAGGGCTGAAGTGTCAGTCTCACACCTGGATCTGCCTCTCCCCACCTGCTCTCCCATTCATCAGCAGGTCTGGCCAGGTGATTAGTAGCACCCTTCCTAATGAACATTAGATTTGGAAAGTTGGGGGGCAACGGGAACTGTTTGCATATGCCGAGTAATTAGCCCGGCATCAGCTCTGGGCTGTCAAAAGATCAGGGCCCATTGACAGTTTACTTTAAGTGGCCCAATTAGCATAACAAATGACTCGCCAAAAGTTCTGAAGGCATCCTGTTGATTAATGCCATTCATCTTGCAAACTGGGCAGCAGACGGCGGAGCTGCTCCATCCTAATGATTATTATTATACAGATATATGTTTAGACATATTAAGCCTTGCTGTCAGTGAAGTGATGTAGTTTACAAGTCACTTAGGTGCCTTTAAAAGCATTAAAAATAGTCTGCGGAGTGCCAGCCATTCGAAGAACACTTTGGTCCCAAGATGGTGTTAGAGGGAACCGGAATCTTGTCTTTCAGATTCCAAGAGAATTAAATAAGTGGGAAAAGCCCTGGTTGGAATTCACAGTTGCAGTTACAAAAGAGTAACCTAGAGTAACCTGTTTGTATGATTTGTATTCATGATCCCTATGTACTGAAAAGTGTAGGGAATGTATAGGGCTCATAAAAACCCTCCAATTCTGCTCTTAACCTTAGAAGATGCTTATCCCTATCCTCCAAGGGGCCAGACTCAAGCAACTATAAGAAGTTGCTTGATATTCGGGGAGTTCTCCTTCCCTACCATCCCACACACCTAATTGAGGGCCAAAATGCCAGCTTTGGAAAAACAGAAGTGTCTTTCCAGGTGATGAATCCAAGGAGGTCTTATGCATGCATATAAACTATGATGTCTGCATCCTCTGTATTAGCATGGGTAAAACTTTGGAGTTAGGGAATCATGTTAGCCCTTCAGGAAATTTTGAAGGACCATGCCTCCATCTCACCTTCCACAGAAATTCGTGTGTGTGTGTGTGTTTGTCTGTGCACGTGCACTCTCCCAAATGGCCTCATAATTCAATCTATGTCTTTCACTCATACTCATAGTCTGATGTCTAAAGATGCATTTACATAGTAGAATTAATGCAGTTTGGCACTGCTTTAACTGATATGGTTCAGTGCTATGGAATTCTGGGTTTTGTAGTTTTGTGATATATTTAGCCTTCTCTGTCATAGAAGTTTGGTGCCACAACAAACTACAAATACCAGGTGTCCATGGGATGGAGCCATGACAGTTAAAATGGCATCAAGCTGCATTAATTCTGCAATGTGATGCTCTTGTCTAACAGTAGGGCCAGCGCTATCCTCACCCCAGAAAACCCCCAAATTCTCTCTCCAGCCTTGCTATGTCACTGGCTGCAAACAGTGGAGGAGAAGAACACAACATTCACAACTATGTGCCGCCCCTCCAAGAGTTAACAGAAGAACATGAAGCCATGTCCTACACACCTTTTATTACTCTAGGGGAAAATGAAGAATTTGTACTGATGCATCGTTTGAGCCATTGGCAACATTGCTGTCATGTCAAATTTCACTGCCTTAAAGGCTAACCCTAAATACAAACCTACCTGGAATTAAACCCCATTAAACCTTACTAAATTTTGCTCATTGATTTTTTGGATGCAAGAACTAAGAATTAATCCTAACTGGTCAAGCACAATTATATCAGAACTATTGAATCAACTGCTGAATAGTGAATCGACACATAAGCAATCTTCTTGGATTCAATGTGCCTATGTGAATGAGCAAAATTTATCAGGTTTAATGGGGTTTAATTCTGGGTAGGTTTGTATTGGGACAGTCTATAGGATTTAGGCCAAGAACTTCAAAGCTTACTCATGGGGTAAGGTCATAAGAGGTATGGTGCATTTTTCTGCACTGAGGGACATCATGTAAATAGTTTTAGAAATCCCTTAGAAAGCATAGTAAGTGGTGTAAAACATTTATTTTTATTCAATAAACAGGAACAACATCAAAACACCAAATTTATAAAGGCAGAACCCACTAAAACAGAAAACTGGGGCAAATGTAGAGAGTTTTACTCTTAGGTTTCATCCCCACTGCAGAATAATAACAGATTGATCCCATTTTGATTGACATGGCTCCACTGTATGGAATGTTGGGATTTGTAGTTTAGAGAGGGACTTAGCATACTTTGGCAAAGAGCTCTAGCAACTGAGTCCAGGGAAGTGGACTAGAAGGTCTCTCACAAAGTTCTAAATTCCATGGGATGTAGTCCAGACAGTTAGAATGGGAATCAAACTGCTATAATTATGCCATGTGGCTAGATTTTGTTGAAGAATGAAAAAACATGCAGCACTTGACAATTTTGCAATGAGAAAAAAAGGACATTTTCTTTTGGTTGGAACATTTGCCATTCTTCTTTACATCCTACAGTGGAAATCTTTTTTTCAGGAATGCTGTGTTAGCACACTTGCCCAAACACACACACACCTCCATTACAGATTGCTTTTTCATGCACTGTACACTGAATTAATTTAACCTGCAGCCATTTGGCCTGCACTGACTTCTAAGGCATTGTGCATTGGTAAACTGACCAGAACAGTTCCCTTGTTTAAAAATTTAAATGGTTTAACAGAATGTTTAATCTTGCAATAGATCTTCTTGTACTTAGTGCACGACAACTGCAGCGCTATGGCACTGAGCAACACCAATGCTCTCAATAAGGAGTTATATGGGCCAGGGTGTTAAAAATAAAAAGTTTTTCACTTGCTCCTCTGTCCATAGGATGTGGAAGTCAGCAAAGTATTCTGGTGAGCTGGCTGGGATAGGGAGAGTCAAAGAGACAACAGATGAAGAAAATGTTAGCGTTTACAATGTTTCAGCATTGCCTTTACTCTGGCCATGCCCGCATGGAGGAAAAGAAATATTTGTTTGTTTATTTAATCTATATGCCCCTTTCTCCCAGAATGGGACCCAAGGTGGCTCACCAATAAAACAGGAGCCCTGGTGGCACAGTAGTTAAATGCCTGTACTGCAGCCACTCACTCTCAAACCACAAGGTTGTGAGTTCATGACCAGCCATGGGCCCCAGGGTCAACTCAGCCTGGCATCTTCCAAGGTTGCTAAAATGAGTACCCAGCTTGTTGGGGGCAATTGGTTTACACATTGTACACTGCTTAAGGAGTGCTTTAGTGCACTGATAAACAATATAGAAATGAACTTGCTATTGCTATTGCTATTACTAGTTTAAAAACTTTATAACAAAAAAAATTAAAAACTAGAAATCTTTCTGTTCCATCCCCACGCTGACCTGGCTGGGCCAAAAGGGGTGGAACACAGGTACAGTCCTTATTAGAAAGAACTTCCTAAACTTTAGTAACTACCTCATAGTAGAGTGGAGTCACCTTCACTGCCTGTCTTTAAACAGATTTGATGGCCATTTCCCCAAGAGTGCTTTAGTTATGTATTCCTGCATGATATGAGGTTGGACTAGCTGCCCTTCCAGCTCCACAACTCTATGATTCAAATAACTCAAAGTTTGGGGCTTGGATATATTTATATTTGTTTGAAAAAAATATTGAAAAATAATTCATTCCATTATATTTATAAAGATTACATAATTATAGTGCTATGATTCCAAACATTTAAATCTCACATTTTCATCCTATGAAATTCTGAGATTTGTAGTTTAGGGAGGAATATTTAGAATATTTAGAATTCTCAGCTCTAGAGACTCCCCAAATTATAAGCCCTAAGACTCCATAGGATACAGCCATAGCAGTTCAAGTGAAGTCATACTTCTCTAGTGCTAAAGGGTCCCAGATCTGTTTGTCATAAAGAGTTGGGATGTCATCCCATTCCTTTATTGTTCGTTCATTTCTGAAATATCTTCTGATCTTTTGCCCCCATTGGGGACTTCAAGGGAACACCTTGGAAATCTGAACTAAGAGTGCAAAATGGATGGCCACCTAAATGCACATCCAAATATGGCTTTCCGAACTATAAATCCCAGGATCCTCTAGTATGGAACTATGGCTGTTAAAGTGGAATCATACTGAGATAACTGTGAAACAGCTCCTAGATGCTGCAATAGGGATTGTTATTATTCTGAAATTGCATCCAGACAATAAAGAAGGAGGAAATAAGAAATGGAGTGAGGATAGAGTCTAATTTATTGGATCAGGAAATCAGGGGCAACTAAAGTACAATTGCATGAGAATGGATTATATCATCATATTGAAATGTTATGAAGAAAGAAGGGATGATGGGGAAAGAAGACATTTTTCCAGTATGAAGGCTGTGTCACTTGATATGCAGGCAAATGCACAAAAAACACATACATATACACACACTTCTATTATAATCTACTTCCATTATTTTAGTTGTTACAATTCTACTTCAGTCCAGCTAAAACTGGAATACTTAAGCAAAAGCCAATTTTATTCTGCAGCCAAACCTATTTGGGGATCCATCCGGCTCTGTCATTTAAGGCTGTGATGAAGTGAAAATCCTTCATTCTCTTCAAGTATTTCATTGGGGTACATGGAGAAAAAGTTTATTTTTACAGGGGATATTAGAAAACTGAAGGCCATGGGACCGGTGCGCCACATTCTGCCAGAGACAGTAGCCTGAGCCACTAAGTATTTCCAAGGGCATCTAACGAACAGCTTTCCGATTTTTATTTGTCCCGTGTGGTGATCCATTGGGTTTGTGGATTTTGGCATGTTTTACGTCTGGAATTTATCATGTGTTTACTGCTGGCCAATAAGTCAACGATGGGATGTTGGGTTGGCACAAGGGGGAGGAGGAGATGCCTGATAAATCTTTGATGGCTGGACTATTGTGAATTAAAACAAATCCCCAAAAAGAGCACACTGGAGCAACCAGCTATTGCAGAGATAAAAATTTAAACACAAGGTGAGACCTAAATGAATATATCTATTTATTTTAATGTCTGCAAAAATACATCTGCATGCCTTACTTTGCACACCCAGAAGTGACCCAGGGGGTGATAAAGGCAGCCTTCTCTACATAGTGATGAGGCATTTCAACTATTCCATGCAGTGCTTTACTACAGCTGCTGTTATTACCACCTCCACCATTTATAGTTTTATCTTTTTAATCACATGGTGCCTTGGGATACAGTCTTGTCTGCACCATCCAGGATACCTGGAGGGAAGCCCTAAGTATCTGTACCTCAACCTCCCAACCCCCATTACAAGGCCTTCTTTTCCAATGAGGGAACTGTTCACATGCACATCCCACTGAGCTGCCTGGCACAACAGCTGTCATAACAGGCCACTGAAGTGATTCCTAAACCCTGGTCCTCCAGATGTTTTGGACTTTAGCTCTCAGAAGCTGCAGAAGAATCAATGATCTGTGATTCTGGGAGCTGGAATCCAAAACGTCTAGAAGACCAGAGTTTGGGAACTACTGCCAAGATGCCCAGCCTCAACCATATGGCTAGGCACCTTGTTCTAACATCCGAATGAGCAACTGGCAGCAGTGGTGGACATAGTAATGTTTCAGTTAGTTGGAATAATTTAATTTCAATTTAATTGTCATTTTGGAAGTTTTTAATGGTGCTGTGTTTTTTAGACTGTGAACTGCCTTGCGTCTCAATGTTGGGAAAAAAGTGGGATACAAATAAATATAATAATAATAGTACTGGGCATCTCAGTGAGATACATTTGAAACAGTTGCCTCCAAGCTGGAATGGAGGGCTCTGGATCTTTCCAGAAAATCTGTAGAATCATAGAACTTTAAAACATTTACTATAAAGGGGGTATAGCCTGGTTCCGGTGCTGAATGTATGTCTTGATGTTGTCTGGTCTGTTCACACCAGAACCAAGATTTGGCCCATGGATCATCTAGACTATTTAGAGACAGTATGGCAGTTTGGTTTATTTGGCCCATGCAGACAAAGCCTCAGGAAGCCAGCATGGTGTAGTGGTTTAAGTGTTGGACTACAACTCTGGGGATCAGGGTTTTATGCTCAAGCATAAAAACCCATTCAGTGATGTTGGGCAAGTCACATTCTCTCAGCCTTAGAGGATGGCCATGGCAAACCCCCTCTGAAAAAACTTGCAAAGAAAACCCTATGATTGGTTCATCTTAGGGTCACCATAAATAAAAAATGACTTGTAGGCACACAACAACAAGACCAATTGGCTGAGGTCTGCAATTGGACTGTAACATTGCTGCACAGAAATAGTACCTTTTCCTCTTGTATGTCCAAAGCAGGTGCAGTGTGACCCATGGTTCCCATACAGTGAACATGCCCTAGGGGCTGGGGAAAATGGACATTGTAAGCCACTTTTGCACCCTCAAAGCCCCTAAACTTTCCGGATCAGAATCATTGAAGACCCTGGCATTTATGAACCAAAATCTGAGACCTAGGGTGTAACAATACTGCAGAAATAAAGCAGTTTGGAATAACTAACTGCCATGACTCTGTCCTACAGAAGCCCACGATTTGTAGTTTAGTGAGGCACCACAGCTCTCTTACAGACCAGGCCAAACTAGAAATATCAGGATACCACAGGATGGAGCCATGGCAGCTAAAGCGGTGGCAAATTATTTCTATTTCCACAGTGTGGAAGAAAAGCTACCAAACAGCCCATCTAGTAATAACATTAAGCATTATGCATGGAGTGCCAACAATGGGTGTAACAATACTGCAGAAATAAAGCAGTTTGGAATAACTAACTGCCATGACTCTGTCCTACAGAAGCCCACGATTTGTAGTTTAGTGAGGCACCACAGCTCTCTTACAGACCAGGCCAAACTAGAAATATCAGGATACCACAGGATGGAGCCATGGCAGCTAAAGCGGTGGCAAATTATTTCTATTTCCACAGTGTGGAAGAAAAGCTA
>NC_056523.1:328678266-328700077 GCF_019175285.1 Sceloporus undulatus | reverse complement strand
GCAAACAGCCCATCTAGTAATAACATTAAGCATTATGCATGGAGTGCCAACAATGGTTGTGCATAGCTTGTATTTCAAACACACACATACACAGTGTGTGTTGCTGCGTAGAAACTGAGGTTGCATTAGCACTGCAAAAATAGAATCACAGAATCATAGAATCGTAGAGTTGGAAGAGACCGCAAGGGCTATCCAGTCCAACCCCATTCTGCCATGCAGGAAATCCAAATCAAAGCATCCCTGACAGATGGCCATCCAGCCTCTGTTTAAAGTATTACCTACTATAAGGTGTGGAACAACTCATGTGACTTTCCCATATTTTGACTTTCAACATCTCTAGGTTGCCAAGGGTGATAACTGGCCAGGACTGCCCTTCAACAATGTAGAATGGGATCATGATTGTCACCCCACATACCAAACTCAAACTTGTGGTAGTGTACATTTTTGCAAAACTGCACAGGTTTCAGGGTGAAGCTACAGGGAGTCATGGCTCCACCAAATAAGAATGGTTAAATCTATGGAATTTTTCCTTCAGTCCTGAAATTTATAAGCATTGCAGGCAACTTAAAAACCTTTAGTTGAGGTACATAGAAATAACTGTTGAGCATTTAAAGAAAAGAGGGGCAGGATGCAGAGTTCCAAGGAACGGAGAACAACAGTAAATCTGAGTTTCTAGGTGTATACTTTTCAGTCAGTGTCTCTCTCTCTGGCAATGCGATAAATTTAGGACTGCTGGAGAATATCATGGGAAGGAGGAGAACTCTTAAGGAGGGGCATACTTAAAACCCTCCAACGTTTTTCATATTTCAGATAAAAAACTGGAGATGCGGCAAAGCAAGGCAGAATGTTAGACCAGAGGATGCAGAATTTTTAAAAAAATAAAATGAGGATAAACAACTAGGAAGTCTGTGACAATTGTTTTTTCCAAGACCCCTCCTATAGCTGGTAAGGTTCAAGGTGCTGCCACCTCCTCTCCTACTTCCCCTTTTATTATATTTAATTCCTTGCAAACTATAGTGCAGTTTGAAACTAGCCCCTGAAGGTAAACTGACACCCCATGCAGGGTGGAATACACGAGAACCTGGACATTTTTAAAGCTGCTCGACCTGTGGGTCAAACAGATGAATGCATCCATACTATCCCTGCCATTGGTAATAGTTGACATGTCTGCAATCGGTTACATCGAACTATTGTGTGGATCTGCTCTTGCTAGGACAAATAATAGGATTTAAAGAGCTCATGTGAAAATTATTGCACATCTGAAACTCTATGTGCAATCAAAATGGAATGGATTCAATTGAATAATGACGATATATATCTATTTATATATGGATAGATATGCACATGTGATTTACTGCCCGCAGCAAGCACACACACACCACACCCAAACTGCCTGGTTTAAGGATAGTTCTAACATCTGTGTTGGTTAGCAACAGCCACTGGGCTTGTATTTCTCTCCTCTCTTTTCTTGGTCGTTCCCTTTTCTTTCTTCCTTTGGCCACCCGAAAGGACCCATATTATTGATTTTTACAACCCACATACACAACCTCCCTCAGGAAATAGCCATGTACAAACTATGAAAATGAGGGCAGAGCAAAGCATGGGTGGCACAAGGGCAATTTGAGTTCCCCTAAGCATTTATTACCCACCTGGAGATAGTGACTGAAGGGGTAGCACTTGATTTGGGTCCAGCTTGGTGGGTTTCAACCTGTGACTACCGCCTCGGCCTTCCCTTGGGTGAAGCCCTGAACTAGGACAATCCACATATGGGTTATGCTCGCGGGGGCATTTCGTGGAAGGAAACCAGGGATGTTTCTTCCAGAGGTCTGGAGACTTTAGAAGAGGGCAAACTCCTCAGTCAGCCCCAAGGTGGTCTCTTGCCACATCCTCCAAGGTCCCAAGCCGGTTGAGATGTTACACCCAGCTCTTCACCAAAAGGTTTCCCATGGGTGTACCTGAACCTGGATATACCCTCCACACCCATAGCTGCAGTGACAACATTTACAACTGACTGCCAAGCACCTGACACATCCCTCCTGAGGGTGTCAAAGAATCCAGTAAAGAGGAAATTCCTACCACCGCCAAGTGACCTACCTGCACGGAGGGCAGAAGTGGATCAAGAAAACAGCAATAGAGCTCATGTGGGAATTGGCAGGGCTGCCCTGTGGCGTTGCCCCCCCTGTGGCACAGCTTTGCTCAGTGCCAGCCAATTGCAAACTGGGGCCCCACGCTCATGGGGCTATCAAATTGTGCCCGGCCCCATACCATTGTTCGACACCCAGTCAGCATGATATGGAAAGGCAATATAAGCTTGCTTTGGTACCTTCAACAAGCCCGTCTCTGCATCTGTTCCCTATCTTGGTGGAATCCTATTGTCAAAAATTCAAGCAGTTTTCCAATTACATCTTTTTTGGCATTGACACACTAGCTTCCATTCTAGGATGCAAGCTAGAGGGAAGAAAAATGATAAATAAAATATCTATTGTGGTTCAGAGGGCTGTCAGCCGTTCTTTGCAATAAGGAAAATCAGATTGTGTGGCGATTCTTGTAACTTCTGCAGGCGGGGACGGTGGAATATACACCTACTGTAAGTAGCATTACACTGGAGACACATGATGCACATCCAGCGCTTGCCTTTGTCATCGCACCAACTAAAATTCAGCAGCTTACTTTATCATTGGTCCCAATTTGGTTCATCGTCTTCCCTAGTTGCTGTCATTGCCGACTGCAGAATACTTGTCGGATTTCAAAAACTGGAGAATTGATTTTGTCTTGAGCATCTTTCACATCCCTTCTTGTTACACCTTAAGTTCTGGCTCTCTGATTTGTATTTGTCTTCATGCCAGGCGCGGTAGGTGTGCAGTGTGTGGTGTGGGCATGTGCGCCTGTGCATTTGTCAAGAAGAGAGGGAGCATGAGTGAATTATTGTAGGCTTGCAAACCGAAACTGAAGAAGGCCCGTATCTGGAATGGCTGTGTAGAAAGGGAATATCATAGGTATTCTGGCATGCAACAAGATAACAGACAACTGCGAAGTTCCCTTCTACACAGTCATTAAGGTTCAGGACTTCGTATTTGTCATTCTGGCGACCCTAAGCAGATGCTACTCAGTAGCTGCAAATCAGAAGAAGCAAAAGATTGGTCAACGGTTCTAATGGCACACTACACATTTAGAACACGGAAAACACCGCAACTTCTGGGATGCTCTTGGGCGGTTTTATGCACCTGTCCGTTCTGTTTTCCCGCTGTGTACACACCACTTTCCCAACTCCCTCCACCAGTTTAGGTACATCCACCAACGTGCTGAGGCAACAGATGCATAGAAGCATAGATCATAGAGGTTGGAAGAGACGCAAGGGCGATCATCCACCCCCTGCCTGCAGGACCGATCAAAGCAGCGTCGACGATGGCCAGCCAGCCTCTGTTTGAAGACCTCCAAGGAGGGGACTCACTACACGGCGAGGAAGTGCAGTCAATGTCGAACAGCCGCGTCAGGAAATTCCTCCCTAATGTGAGGGTGGAATCTCTTTCTGTAGCTTGCACCATTGCTCCGGGTCCAGGTCTGAGCAGCAGAAACAAGTTTGCTCCGCCTCATATGACATCCCTCAGTATTTAATAGGGATATCAACACCTCTTAGACTTTCTTCTCCAGGCTAAACATCCCCAGAGTCCCGGAGCGTTTCCCATAGGGCAAGTTCCAGACTACACTTTCCACCGGTGTTTTGTCCTCATCTACCCATAGTTTGTGCATTTCATAGTTATTCATACTTGCTGGCTATAAAGGCCTCCCGGGGCACAGATACTCCATGCATCTATGGGAAGTATCAGTCTGGAAAGCTACGCTACACTTCTTTCCTCCATTAGTCGCAAAGGTGCTATGAGATCCTTTGATACGTTTTGATGGTGGTGTGCTTTAATTTCCAAAACCAGGTGTTGTCTATGTCCTGTCTCTGTAAACTATAGTTGAATAATAGATCAGGCATGACAACTGCAGCACACCTTCAATTTTCCCATATGAAACCAGGATACATGTGGCCTCAACATCAGAGGGGTCAAGATGGCAATTTTAATGTGAGAGAAATGCAGACTGGAAAAGATGCAGCAGTCGCGTTTTGTTTCAGTCAGCTAGGAAAGACAGGATTCCAGCCCCATCTCCTCCTCCCACTACTGATGGGCAAAACTACTTTTGGCACTTGAATCAATTTGCAGAACAAATGAAGTAGTTAGAAAGGGGAAATGGAAGGGTGAAAATAAAATTGGGACTTTAAAATCTGACAATGAGAGGCAAGAGAATAATGGTATGGCCCTGCCTAATTGGAGATGCTCATGCAATACAGACATCCAAGAGCAGCCAGATGGGGAAGGTTGATCTTTGATGTATGTCTTTTCCAAGGATCGTTTAGGATGACAGTAAAAACTGCTTGTTTGCCCTAAGCCTGGCTCAATCAGTGTAGTGGTACACTTTGTGATAAGGGGTAGAAAAAAGTTCAGAGAACATAGAGCTGGAAGAGACCTCAAGGCCTCAAACCCCTGCATCAGGAATATACAAAGCAGCACCCCCAACAGATACCACCAGCCTTGTTTAAAAACCTCCAAAGAAGAGACCCGTAACATGGGTAAGGTGTTCCACTGTTGAACAGCTTTTACTGTCGGAAGAAGGTCTTCCTAGTTGAGGTGAATATCTTTTCCGGTGCAGTTTGCATCATGCTCTTATGTGCCCCGAAGAGTTGGTTTTCATTCTTTTGCCTACAGTGGCACTGGTGGCATCCACGCCAGGTTGTATACAATTTTAAAAGCTATCCAAGGGGCTTACGTCTACCTCAAAAGGGTGCACACCTGGGAGACATGCGTTAAAATTGGGGAATAAAAACTGAGCGTTTCCGGGCACTGAGACTTGGGCCATCAGCAGCCAGGATTTGAAGGGGGGGGGCCGACTAAGTGCCCCATTAAGATGGGGCTTGGGGCGTGGAGGACAGCAGTATGCACCAGTCAGTTTCTAATGAAAGGGGGTGGGGGGTCCGACCCCAAGAACCCCCCCCCCCTGGCTACGTCCCTGTCAGAGCGTAGCACTGCCTGTTTGCGTCCCAAGTCCTCTTCCACTTGAGCGTCTAATCAGGGCTATCATGGGCAATAAATCTAACAGGATTTATTTCACCAAAGGGAACAGGAAAAATCAAAAAAAAGGGATGGACAAGAGTCTTGGGCCTGGTGTATCCTGAAGAAGAGATACATAGATGTTTGGAGAGTAGGGATCACTAGGTACATTGCATTCCTGTTTGCTAGGCTGGATCCACACTGCAGAAATTTTGGTTTGGCACCACTTAACGCCATGCTCATGCTATGGAATTCTGGAGGTTGCAGTGCTCTGCTCTGGTGGCCACAACAAGACATTCCAAGAATTCATATATTCACCATGGCAGGTTAAAGTGGTGCAAACCAGAGTTTTCTGCAGTGCAGATCCAGCCCTAGTAAACTGTACATCTCCGTTGTTTTTTGCTCCTCATACCGAGTGGAAGTGGGTAAACATGGAACCAAAGGGCTCAGTTTGCTTCTCGTCTTATTAGCATCTATTGTGTTCACAAACCAGGTCAAGCAACACTCCCTTGCTCCCATTGTTTCCCGCTTCCAGGGCTAAAAATATCTGGAGTGATCAATCAATGAGGCAGATTATTAAGCTGCCGGGAACAAGGCAAGGGCCACTGAAAAGAGATCTCCTGTGCGAAGGGGTTTAAATTTTGGGGAGCAGGTAGAGGGAAAGGGAGCTGAGAGGGGGACAGCAAAGTCCCTGGTTGAGATTAAAACACCACTGAGCCTCCTGGAGGCTGGAGTTAGTATCGCTTGCAGAAGGCTTTAATAAACTGAAGCTCCTAGGAATGTCTGCGCTGGGTATAATCAAGAATTTCTATGTGTAGATTTTTTATGTAAAGTTTACTCTTTGCTGAACTCTCACATACACCCAAGAAAAGCATGACATGGATAATAAAATCAGAGACTTTCAAAGTAGGAGATTCCCAGACTCGGGGGGGGGTGTTCCACGGTGAACACGCTGTACCATCAGGAGTTCTACCTAATGTTTAGGGTTAATCTCTTTTCCTATAGTTTGAATCCATTGCTCTGTGGCCAGCTCTGGAGCAGCAGAAAACAGCTGGCAATCTTCAAATGCACTCTTCAAATATTTAAATAGGCTATGATTACCTGGAACTTCTCTCTAGTCAAGCAGACAGTCCATCAGTCACTCCTCATAGGCATAGTTCCAGACTTTCACAGTGTGGTCACCCTCCTTTGACATGCTCCAGCTTGGATGCTAAAATAGTAATGATTATGAGGAGGAGCTGAAAGGAGGAGCTGGGGAGAGGAAGATGTCATCATCCTCATCTCATCTCATCAAGGGGGAGGATCTGGGATCAATCTAGATAGTAGAAAAGTGGAATGTGATACATTTACTGTATGGATGTGTGGTTTTGGGGGGCACAGCACTCTTTGGCGAGGTGAAAGACCTGTAAACTACATATTCCATATTTCACAGGAGGAGCTAAAGCACTAAAGTAGTGTCAAACTGGCATTGTTCTATGTGCAGATGCTCCCTAGTCTTACCCCAAAGACCCAGAATTTTCTCAGCTCTCGTACATCAGGACTTTTTTCGCTCTCCAGTCAGTACAAACTGGAAAGACAGAACAAAATGCCAGGATTTTTCAATTGGTGTGGATATGCCCTTAGTGGTTTAGTTAATTAGGTTGTGTGGTATCTTTTTTGTATGTCTTCCTTCAGAAACAGTGAATGGGCAAGGACTGTTTGCCCAGTCTCCAAAAAAATTTCGCAGCAGCAGAAGAGGGACACTCAAGGGCCCAAGAAACCAATTACAGGGTCCAGTCATTCCAGTGGTCGGGAGCCAAACTATGGTATACACAGAGAAGTGTCCATCCCTAATCTGAGGTATGAGTTGGGTTTTGGTATGGGCGTTGCCCTTCACACTGGCAAATCACATGGTCGAGTCCCACCCCATCTCAGATACTGCGGTGAAACCCAGAACAGGTGCGGCTCAGTGGTTTCTTCTCCCAGGCTTGAAGTCGCCTCAGGGAGGTTTGATTGACTACCTCCCTGCTTTCTTTTGCTGGTTTCTAAAAAATAAAAATAAAACTTTTATTATAGTCTGCTTTTCTGTCGTAGGCAATAAAAGTTGCTGGACAGTTTAAAATACATCAATATACATACTGGTTGAGTAGTTCAATGTGCTTCAATATGCAATTATGTTTTGAAGTGATTGTGATTATTTATGGTTTAAGTTTTGTATTTCGATGTTTAGTATACGTGGCCGCCATACATGGATTCAACCATCCATGGCTTGAAAATACTCCACAATCGGAGTTTAACCATTTATTAAGATACCTTTATATTATATTAACCGACTGAGCATTCATGGATATTGATATCTACCGTGGGTCCTGGGAAGCAAACCCAATGGATACCATAGACCCACGGTATGTTGTATGTTCATGGTAGGGCCACTCTGAGTCCTAGTGGGGGGAAGCAGAATATAAATCAAAGCAAATAATAAATGAAAAATAAATTGTCTAGTCAGGTTCGTGGCTGGTAAGGAGAACTGTAACTTATTTCGTTTTTAAGAAGAAAAATTTGTACAGTTAAAACAAAACAAAAATCTTCCAGTAATAGTTTTCTGACAACCTGAGCAGAAAGGTTATGTAATAAATATTTTTCTTAATAGTATGATGAATACAGTTAATGGAAATGAACACGTGGGATAAAAACGAGGAAGAACTTCCAAGCCTGTTATGGAAGTTGATGGGGTAAATGATTCAAGACACTGTATGTTGGAGAGGCCCTCTAGTTTTATAACTGCATACATAAAAATTTACTGTCTCCCACAGTAAGGCCAGGTGAGCCTAGAGCAATTTAGTAAGCTAAAAAGGCAAGTTCCATTAATCACGCATTAATTATAGTTAGTGTCACCTTATTAAAGTGTTGCAAATGCGTCTAGATGCTTGTGCAGAAGAGAGGAATATAGGAGGAGATCCCTGAATCTTTGGATGACCTGGGGGACACCGTCCTCATCATGCACTTTGGGAGTTTCTTTAAGGGCAGTTTTCTACAAGAGGATCAACAGTCGTTGGAATACCTTTTACAGGAGGAAGACATGATGGAGTTCTTTGGCTTGTGGGGCTCATGAACCACAGCACCAGACTTGGGGCACAGTCAGTGCTCCAATTTATCATTAAGAGACCCAAGGAGCCACATCGCTAGGACCCAAATTGGACAGACTCCCAGTTCATAAGAATGGCCCTCACGCGATAGCTCTGCGGTACAAGGGAGCAATTAGGCAATCTTATTTACTGCCATAAATGAGATGTTGCGGGGGGAAGTCTTTGAGGACAGCTAAGAAAGTCTCTGTGACCTCCATCGTGAGTGCGTAGGGAAGATGCAAAACCAAACCAACACAAGCAGTGTACAAGCAGAATATCTGTGTGCAATAGAAGCTGCTCTAGAATGCGACGTAAAGAGTGGCCCTGACCAATGCTGGTCCCTAAACATGGACTTCTATGAAACTGAATTATGCATTGTACACTGATGTTTCATCTGTAAGTGGTGAGATATAAGTATAATATAATGTGTTGTCCTTATTTGCGCCAAGGCAAATTGACTTATGATCACCGGGCTGAGAGACCTCCAAATCACATGTTCGGGTCTGCAAACTCACAATAGTGTGATTCAGTGGTAAGTGAGGCAACAATGATAGTTATATATCATGCAAAGATGTATAGTGTGAAATGCACAGGTACGGATTTGGCAGATCTGCTTAGCAACTGTGAACAAAACACAGACATTACCAGGGGCCAAGGAAGTACAACATATGCAAAAGGAACTTAATGTGTGTAAACAGAACAAGATGCACCTAATCCCACCCCCCTTTTGTGTTGATAGTTCCTAATTTTTGAAACTCGTACTTCCCAGTTCCTATGAATTGAGAGGTAAATGAAAGAAAAGGGGGAATCAAGACGTGGCAAAGTTACCTTTGAAACAAGTCCTCAGTGTCTCTGACAGCACAGCCATGGAGTCTGGGAGTTGATATCCAAAAAGTAAGGGTGATGTCCGGTTGGAGTCTACACAAGTGTTGCGGCCTCACAGAATGGACTGAACATTTTTAGCTGACATAAAACATGAGAATCAGTTCCAGGTGTGGGAGTGGAGCGGTGAGTGCTGCTGTTGAACATACAGATGCATTTGCTGGTAGCATGCACATTTGGGCACATCAGTGGTGCACGGAGTCTGCAATGCCCCACGAAAGATGAGGTTTGCGATCAATGCAAATCTCCACTTGTGAGATTGATGATACTGAATCTCAGTATGAGATCTTGGCCAGGATTCCAAAATTCTAGGAAGGGCAGCTGACACCACACAAGACAGACAAACACTAATTTGCTCAGTGGTTGGATCTGGGTACACAGAAGTAGCTACTGTTTGCCACTTAGTAAATGGCAGTCTAAGGCCAGAATGCTGTTGGGGTCATAGATATATGATTGTACTTTTTGGGCCACTGTGCAATGGATGTAATCATTTCATGGTTGTGGAGTTTCAATTCTATTGTAGCCCTAATAGAACAGAGCATTGAAACTACTGGGTTTGATTTAGTGCATGACTCACCGTCAAAAACTGAATCAGTGGATCTACTCTAGTTTGGACCAGGCAAACATGCAGTTGTGCATTCCTGATGGTGCTTAACTTTTGGCAATACTTGAAGGGCCCACTTGATTCACTGGATCACAGACACAGACATGGCACACTCCACATCCACATGGAGTAATGCATGGTACACGACAGATCATAGTGGTCTAGTGTTGGCATTCAGCTATGTTGAATGGAGCACAACCGGCCTATAACTACAATGGGACATTGCAAGCAGGATGTAGGATCCCCCAGCTCAGAGTCCTTTTAACTTACAACCAACTACACCAACTTACACCACTCACATGTCTCATGTTTCAAAGTGAACAGTCGTGTGTGTGTGGGGGGGTAGTGG
This sequence comes from Sceloporus undulatus, assembly GCF_019175285.1. NCBI lineage: Eukaryota > Metazoa > Chordata > Lepidosauria > Squamata > Phrynosomatidae > Sceloporus > Sceloporus undulatus. Next base: position 328,690,045 of record NC_056523.1, on the reverse strand, counting down.
CACAGTGTTGATTGACATAAAAAACAACCTTTGACTTGATGAAAGATGAGTGTCATGTATATTATGACAGATACTACCCAGTCTTCCTTGAATGGTTATAGGATGGAACTTTAGCCTGTGGGACTGTAACATCATTTGTTCCCAGAGACAGGCTTCCTTACAAGCTCTTCTTTAATGTTCTGCAAGCTCAACACTCTCACACACATGCTGCCTTTTCCCCAGCTGCACAAAATACAAGGTTCATCCCAGCCCAACCCCTAGAAAATGTCAGCCTGAAAATGTTACTGCGAAGAGTGATTTGCATGCGTTACCAGTGACAGATGACATGAGAGCACCTCACTAATGGATGATTAATGATTTGATGTTGACAGCAGCATGACTTGTTCTCCTGCTCTTTCAGAAACTTCAAAGACAGCTGGCATTTCCTTCATATGGGACAACAAGTTGGGTTTGTTAATGAGCACACACATGCATAATGTTTGAAAGATGGCCTTCGGAGATGTGTTCAAGACTACAGGGCTCCATGACTCAGCAGAAGTGGTTAGGCATATCTATATTCTGTTCTTGAATTTAGTCAGCCTACATGTGGGGGGCTGAAGAGAAAGGCCAGGCGTTCAGGTAGGACACTACGACCATGTATTTGGGGGTTGGGGGCTCCGGTGTGGTGGCAACCCAGTTGTGATTCCCAATGTTGGCACCAGTGTTGGTATCAGTTCAGCAACCAGATCAAAACTTACATTTTAATGAAAACTTTGAGCTGAACTGATTTTATCAGGCTTCCATCTCCTGTGGTTACATTTTAAAATGGTTGTAAATTGTTTGTTTGTTTTTTAATTGAGAAACTATATTAAACTTTAATGTTATTGCTATTTTTGTATTGGTAGCCACCCTAGATCTTCAGACATAGGGTGGGATACCAACTTGAGGGGCAGTAAACAACAAATAAATATTTTAAGAGAGGAGAGAAAGAGAAAGAGAGGTTAATGGATAAATCGCATTCAATTGCAAAAAAGGAATCCAGTTAAACATTATGGCAAAAACTTATTTTATTTTTATTTTTGCTTTTCTTTTTGATGGTGATGGAAAAGGGGATGGAGAGTTTTAAGCTGATGCTGGATGACCACTGTGGAAGAGCGCACTAGACATGGATTCCTGAATGGAAGGGGATTAGAACAACACCCCTTGGTGTGTCTTTCCTACTCTAGGATTCTATGATCTCCAATATCTTATAGACCTTAGGAAGCAGAAGCTTCACAGTTCATTCCAAAAAATCCCGCAATTGCTTAGAGGGTGGAGAAGGAAATCAAGGAGACATTTTCCTAATCGCCGCTGTTCTTAGGCACGATTGGTGGCTTTGGAGCTTCTGCTGGTGGTTCAATGGAGTTGAATGGACTACTGTCTTTGTCTCCAAAGCAACAAAAACACTGCAAACAACAGGGCCTCCTGGCTGGGGAAAAGCTGGAGTACTTCACAACCTGGCCCCTCTGGGAAGCAATCAAGTGAGACGCCATGTGGACAGAGGAAAGACTCTCTATATCCTTCCACATTTTTGATTGCCAGTCTTGCTCTCCACTCCAGTGTGTTGAGGCTCTGTGTGCCAGAGTTTTCTCAGTCCATTCTATGGACAGGCCAAACCGTCCAGAAACTGGATGCTATACAAGAGCACACAGACAGAAGTTTTTGTGGGCTCTCACCACATTGCAGTGGAATTCTCTTCTTTTGGAGACCCATTAAAGTCCAAGACTTAAACTTCCACCTGTGCATCAAGAAAGTTTTTGGCAATCCACACTATATTGTGCATACCAGAATGGAAGTAGCAGGAATGTGATCTAATCCTGCTTTGCCACTCTTTGCTGGGAAGTATCATCAACACTTTCTAGAATAGAGGAAAAGGGATATTTGAAGACCCAAAAGGGTCAGTTATTATGTCATTTTGAGAGTGGGTTGGGGAGCTCGAGACAGCTGTATTCCGCCCAGAAACAGGGTTGTGCCTGTTGTGGAGACCTTGGTGAATAGCAACTGCAACAAAAAACTGCTTGGATCACCTGGGGACATGAGCTAAGTTTGACTTTGTGCGGATTGACTCTGCATGTCACTTAATATCTCACTTTCATTTTGACATACCCTAGAGCCTTAGTTGTTCTGGAACAGATGGATGAGAGCCCTGGACACATCAGAACAACCTGACTCACTGGAAAAGATGATAATGCTGTAAGATCAAAAATGTCCCTGAGAGGAAGACCGCATGACGTTGGAATGATTCAGTCAAGAAAGCCACACCCAAGCTGCAAGGCCTGAGCAGGCATGTTGATACTGGGGATCTTGGAGGCCTACCTCAAAGCTGAACCCTTTCACCCACCACCCACCACCGCAAATTGCAACCTTCTGCTTCTTTGCAGGTGGCTTGACTTCTCTTCTCTAAACCTCTCTCACACTTTTTCAAGTACAAAAATTCTGTACACGGGCCAGTACTGGCTATCAGGGGAAGTGTCAGTCCACACCGGGATCTGCCTCTCCCCACCTGCTCCCCTTCATCAGCAGGTCTGGCCAGGGATAGTAGCACCCTTCCTAATGAACATTAGATTTGGAAAGTTGGGGGCAACGGGAGCGTTTGCATAAGCCGAGTAATTAGCCGGCATCAGCTCGGGCTGTCAAAAGATCAGGGCCCATTGACAGTTTACTTTAAGGGGCCCAAGTCATAACAAATGACTCGCCAAAGTTCTGAAGGCATCCTGTTGATTAATGCCATTCACTTGCAAACTGGGCAGCAGACGGCGGAGCGCGCCATCCTAATGATTTTATTATACAGATATATGTTAGACATTTAAGCCTTGCTGTCGTGAGGGATGTAGTTTACAAGTCACTTAGGTGCCTTAAAAGAATTAAAATATCTGCGGAGTGCCAGCCATTCGAAGAACACTTTGGTCCCAAGATGGGTTAGAGGGAACCGGAATCTTGTCTTTCAGATCCAAGAGAATTAAAGAGTGGGAAAAGCCGGGTTGGAATCACAGTTGCAGTTACAAAAGAGTAACCTAGAGTAACCGTTTGGTAGGATTTGTATTCAGATCCCTATGTACTGAAAAGTGTAGGGAATGTTAGGGCTCATAAAAACCGCCAATTCTGCCTAACCTTAGAGATGCTATCCCTACCTCCAAGGGCCAGACTCAAGCAACTATAAGAAGTTGCTTGATATTCGGGGAGTTCTCTTCCTACCATCCCACACACTTAATTGAGGGCCAAAATGCCAGCTTTGAAAAACAGAAGTGTCTTTCCAGGTGATGAATCCAAGGAGGTGTATGGCAGCATAAACTATGATGTCTGGAGCCTCTGTATTAGCATGGGTAAAACTTTGGAGTTAGGGAATCATGTTAGCCTTCAGGAAATTTGAAGGACCATGCCTCCATCTCGCCTTCCACAGAAATTCGTGTGTGTGTGTGTGTGGGGTGTTTGTGCAGTGCGCTTCCCAATGGCCTCATAATTCACTTGTCGTTCACTCATACTCAGTAGCTGATGTCTAAAGATGCATTTACAAGTAAGATAAGGCAGTTTGGCACGGCTTAACTGATATGGTCAGTGCTATGGAATCTGGGTTTTGTAGTTTTTGTGATATATTTAGCCTTCCTGTCATAGAAGTTTGGTGCCACAACAACTACAAATACCAGTGTCCATGGGATGGAGCCATGACAGTTAAATGGCATCAAGCTGCATTAAGTTGCAATGTGATGCTCTTGTCTAACAGTAGGGCCACAGCGCTATCCTCACCCCAGAAAACCCCCAAATTCTCTCTCCAGCCTGCTATGTCACTGGCTGCAAACAGTGGAGGAGAGAACACAACATTCACACTAGGTGCCGCCCTCCAAGAGTTAACAGAAGAACATGAACCAGTCCTACAACCTTTTATTACTCTAGGGAAAATGAAGAAGTTGTACTGATGCATCGTTGAGCCATTGGCCATTGCTGTCATGTCAAATGGCACTGCCTTAAGGCTAACCCTAAATACAACCTACCTGGATTAAACCCCTTAACCTTACTAAATTTGTGGCTCATTGATTTTTTGGATGCAAGAACTAAGAATTAATCCTAACGGTCAAGCACAATATATCAGAACTATTGAATCAACTGCGGAATAGTGAATTGACACATAAGTAATCTTCTTGGATTCAATGTGCATGTGAATGAGCAAAATTTATCAGTTTTAAGGGGGTTTAATTCTGGGTAGGTTTGTATTGGGACAGTCGATAGGATTTAGGCCAAGAACTTCAAAGCTTACTCATGGGGTAAGTCATAAGAGGTATGGGTGCATTTTTTCTGCACTGAGGGACATCATGGTAATAGTTTTAGAAATCCCTTAGAAGCTAGTAAGTGGTGTAAAACTTATTTTATCAATAAACAGGAACAACATCAAACAACCAATTAAAAAGGCAGAACCCAAAACAGATACTGGGGCAAATGTAGAGAGTTTTACTCTAGGTTTCATCCCCCTGCGAAAGAATAACAGATTGATCCCATTTTGATTGCAGGGCTCACTGTATGGATGGTGGGATTGTAGTTTAAGAGGGACTAGCATACTTTGCCAAAGAGCTCAGCAACTGAGCCAGGGAAGTGGACTAGAAGGTCTCCACAAGTTCTAAATTCCATGGGATGTAGTCCGGACAGTTAGAATGGGAATCAAACGGCTATAATATGCCATGTGGCTAGATTTGTTGAAGATGAAAAACATGCAGCCGTGAAATTTGCAATGAGAAAAAAAGGACATTTGCTTTTGTGGAAACATTTGCCATTCTTCTTTACATCCTACAGTGGGAAATCTTTTTTTCAGGAATGCTGTGTTAGCACACTTGCCCAAACACACACACCCTCCATTACAGATTGCTTCTTCATGCACTGTACACGAATTAATTTAACTGCAGGCCATTTGGCCTGCACTGACTCTAAGGCATTGTGCATTGGTAAACTGACAGAACGTCCCTTGTTTAAAAATTAATGGTTTAACAGAATGTTTAATCTGCAATAGATCTTCTTGTACTACATGCACGACAACTGCAGCGATGGCACTGAGCAACAAATGCTCTCAATAAGGAGTTATATGGGCCGGGTGTAAAATAAAAAGTTTTTCACTTGCTCCTCTGTCCATAGGAGGTGAAGTCAGCAAAGTATTCTGGTGAGCGGCTGGGATAGGGAAGTCAAAGAGACAACAAGATAAGAAAATGTTAGCGTTTACAATGTTTCAATCAGCATGCCTTTACTCTGGCCATGCCCGCATGGAGGAAAGAAATATTTGTTTGTTATTAATCTATATGCCCTTTCTCCCAGAAGGGGACCCAGGTGGCTCCCAATAAAACAGGAGCCCTGGTGGCACAGTAGTTTAAATGCTGTACTGCAGTCACTCACCTCTCAAACCACAAGGATGGAGTTCAGGACCAGCCATGGGCTCCAGGGTCGACTCAGCCGGGCATCTTCCAGGTTGCTAAAATGAGTACCGCAGCTGTTGGGGGCAATTGGTTTACACATGTACAACTGCTTAGAGTGCTTGATGGCACTGTAAACAATATAAAATGAACTTGCTATGCTTGCATTACTAGTTTAAAAACTTTAAACAAAAAATTAAAAACTAGAAATCTTCTGTTCCATCCCCACGCTGACTGGCTGGGCAAAAGGGGTGGAACACAGGTACAGTCCTTATTAGAAAGAACTCCTAAAATTTAGTAACTACCTCATAGTAGAGGGGGAGTCACCTTCACTGCTGTCTTAAACAGATTTGATGGCCATTCCCCAAGAGGCTTTAGTTAGTGGTTCCTGCATGATAGGAGGTTGGACTAGCTGCCCTTCCAGCCCACAACTCTATGATTCAAATAACTCAAAGTTTGGGGCTTGGAGTATTTATATTGTTTGAAAAAAATATGAAAAAAATTCATTCCATTATATTTATAAAGATACATAAGATAGTGCTATGATTCCAAACATTTAAATCTCACATTTTCATCCTAGAAATTCTGAGATTGTAGTTTAGGAGGAATATTTAGAATATTAGAATTCTCAGCTCTAGAGACTCCCCAAATTAATAAGCCCTAAGACTCAGAGGAGCACCATAGCAAGTTCAAGTGAAGTCAAACTTCTCTAGTGCTAAAGGGTCCCAGATCTGTTTGGTCATAAGAGTTGGGATGTCATCCCATCCTTTATTGTTCTGTTCATTTCTGAAATGCTTCTGATCTTTTGCCCCCATTGGGACTTCAAGGGAACACCTGGAAGCTGAACTAAGAGTGCAAAATGGATGGCCACCTAAATGCACATCCAAATATGGCTTTCCGAACTATAAATCCCAGGACCTCTAGTATGGAACTATGGCTGTGTAAGTGGAATCATACTGATAACTGTGAAACGCTCCTAGAGCGCATAGGGATTGTTATTATTCTGAATTGCATCCAGACAATAAAGAAGGAGGAAATAAGAATGGAGTGAGGATAGAGTCAATTTATTGGATCAGGAATCAGGGGCAACTAAAGTACAATTGCAGGAGAATGGATTCATCATCATATGGAATGTATGAAGAAGAAGGGATGATGGGGAAAGAAACATTTTTCCGAGATGAAGGCTGTGTCACTTGATATGCAGGCAAATGCACAAAAACACATACATATACACACACTTCTAGTATAATCGCGTTCATTATTTTAGTTGTAAAATGCTACTTCAGTCCAGCTAAAACTGGATACTTAAGCAAAGCAATTTTATTCTGCAGCCAAACTATTTGGGGATCCATCCAGCTCTGTCATTTAAGGCTGTGATGAAGTGAAAATCCTTCATTCTCTTCAGTATTCATTGGGGTACATGGAGAAAAAGTGATTTTACAGAGGATATTAGAAAACTGAAGGGCCATGGGACGGTGCGCCACATCTGCCAGAGACAGTATCCTGAGCCACATTATTCCAAGGGCATCTCGAACAGCTGCCGAGTTTTTATTTGTCCCGTGTGGTGATCCATTGGGTTGTGGGATTTGGCATGTTTTACGTCTGGAATTATCATGTGTTTACTGCTGGCCAATAAGTCACGATGGGATGTTGGGTTGGCAACAGGGGGGAGGAGGAGATGCCTGATAAATCTTGAGGCTGGACTATTGTGAATAAAAAACAAATCCCAAAAAAGGGCACACTGGGAGAACCAGCTATGCAGAGATAAAATTTAAACACAAGGTGAGACCTAATGAATATACTATTTATTTTAATATCTGCAAAAATACATCTGCATGCCTTACTTTGCACACCCAGAAGTGACCCAGGGGGTGATAAAGGCAGCCTTCTCTACATAGTGATGAGGCATTTCAAGCAGATGCAGGCTTTACTACAGCTGCTGTTTACCACCTCCACCATTGATAGGTTTTATCTTTTTAATCACATGTGCCTTGGGAACAGTCTGGTCTGCACCATCCAGGATACCTGGAGGGAAGCCCTAAGTATCTGTACCTCAACCTCCCAACCCCCATTACAAGGCCTTCTTCCAATGAGGGAACTGTTCACATGCACATCCCACGGGCGGCCTGGCCAACAGCTGTCATAACAGGCCACGAAGTGATTGCCAAACCCTGGTCCTCCAGATGTTTGGGACTTTAGCTCTCAGAAGCTGCAGAAGATCAATGATCTGTGATCTGGGAGCTGGAATCCAAAACGTCTAGAAGACCAGAGTTTGGGAACTACTGCCAAGAGCCCAGCCACCACCTATGGCTAGCACCTTTTCTAACATATCCGAAGAGCAACTGGCAGCAGTGGTGGACATAGTAAGGTTTCAGTTAGTTGGAATAATTTAATTTCAATTTAATTGTCATTTTGGAAGTTTTTAATGGTGCGGTGTTTTTTAGACTGTGAACTGCCTTGCGTCCAATGTTGGGAAAAAAGTGGATACAAATAAATATATAAGAATATAACTGGGCATCTCAGTGAGATACATTTGAAACAGTTGCCGCACGGGAATGGAGGGGCCTGGATCTTTCCAGAAAACTGTAGAATCATAGAACTTAAAACATTTACTATAAAGGGGTATAGCCTGGTTCTGGTGCTGAATGTATGTCTTGATGTTGTCGGTCTGTTCACAACCAGAACCAAGATTGGCCATGGATCATCTAGACTATGTAGAGCAGTATGGCAGTTTGGTTTATTTGGCCCATGCAGACAAAGCCTCAGGAAGCCAGCATGGTGTAGTGGTTTAAGTGTTGGACTACACTCTGGGGATCAGGGTTTTATGCTCAAGCAAAAAACCCATTCAGGGATGTTGGGCAAGTCACATTCTCTCAGCCTTAGAGGATGGCCATGGCAACCCCCTCTGAAAAAACTGCAAAGAAAACCCTATGATTGGTTCATCTTAGGGTCACCATAAATAAAAAATGACTTGAGGCACAACACACAACAAGACCAATGGCTGAGGTCTGCAATTGGACGGTAACACATTGCTGCACAGAAATAGTACTTTTCCTCTTGTATGTCCAAAGCATGCAGTTGTGACCCATGGTTCCCATACTGTGAACATGCCCTAGGGCTGGGGAAAATGGACATTGTAACCATTTGCACCCCAAGCCTCCTAAACTTGCGGATCAGAATCATTGAAGACCTGGCATTTATGAACCAAAATCTGAGACCTAGGGGTGTAACAATACTGCAGAAATAAAGCAGTTTGGAAAACTAACTGCCATGACTCTGTCCTACAGAAGCCCACGATTTTAGTTTGTAGGCACCACGCTCTCTTACAGACCAGGCCAAACTAGAAATATCAGGATACCACAGGATGGAGCCATGGCAGCTAAAGCGGTGCAAATTATTTCTATTTCCACAGTGTGGAAGAAAAGCTACCAAAACAGCCCATCTAGTAATAACATTAAGCATTATGCATGGAGTGCCAACAATAGTGTGGCATAGCTTGTATTTCAAACACACACATACACAGTGTGTGTTGCTGCTTGAAACTGAGGTTGCATAGCACTGCAAAAATAGAATCACAGAATCATAGAAGCGTAGAGTTGGAAGAGACCGCAAGGGCTATCCAGTCCAACCCCATTCTGCCATGCAGGAATATCCAAATCAAAGCATCCCTGACAGATGGCCATCCAGCCCTGTAAGACCTCCAAAGAAGGAGACTCATTAACTCCGAGGGAGTTTGTTCCACTGTCGAACAGCCTTACTGTCAGGAAGTTCCTCTGAGGTTGAGGTGGAATCTCTTTTCCTGCGGCTTGATCATTGCCTGGGTCCAGTCTCTGGATCAGCAGAAAACAGCTGCTCCCTCCTCAACATGACATCCCTTCAAATATTTAAAGGGCTTCATAATCACTCTTAACCTTCTCTTCTCCAGGCTAAACATTCCCAGCTCCCTAAGTCTTCCTCATAGGACATGGTTTACAGACCTTTCACCATTTTTAGTCCCCTCCTCTGGACACGCTCCAGTTTCTCAATGTCCTTTTTGAACTGTGGTGCCCAGACTGGACACAATATTCCAGTGGGGCCTGACCAGAGCAGAATAGAGTGGCACTATTACTTCCCTTGATCTAGACATATACTTCTATTGATGCAGCCTAAAATCGCATGGCCTTTTTAGCTGCCGCATCGCACGGTTGACTCATGTTCATTTGTGGTCTACTGGACTCCTAGGTCCTTTCACACATAGTTTCATTCAGCCAGGTGTCCTCCATCCTATATCTGTGCATTCATTTTGCTGCCCTAAGTGCAGTACTTTACATTTCTCTGTGTTGAATTTCATTTTGTTAGCTTTGGCCCAGTTTTCAGTCTGTTGGTCATTTTGAATCTTGATCCTGTCCTCTGGGTTATTAGCTACTCCCTCTAACTACTTGGTGTCATCTGCAATTTGATAAGTATGCCTCCATTTTGTCCTCCAGTCATGTGATAAAGATGTTGAATAACACTGGCCCAGGACAGAGCCCTGTGGGACCCACTGGTCACTTTTCTCCCAGGATGAAAAGGAGCCATCGGTGAGCACCCTTGGGTTCGGCCGGTCAACCAATTACAAACCATGTAACAGTTCCTTTGTCTAGCCCACATTTACAAGCTTGTTTGCAAGAATGTCAGGAGGAACCTTGTCAAAGGCCTTACTGAAATCAAGATATACTGTATCCACAGCATTCCCTCATCTACAAGTGTAATTTTATCAAAGAAGGGATCGAATTTGTCTGGCACTGACTGTTTCTCTGAAACCCATGTGGACTTTTTGTGGATAGGGCATTGCTTCTAGATGTTCCTCTGTTAATGATCTGCTCCGAATCTTTCCTGGATTGATGTCAGACTGACGGGACGATATTGTTTGGATCCTCTTTTTTCCCTTTTTGAAGAGGGGGACAACGTTTGCCCTCCTCCAGCTGCTGGATTCTCCTGTTCTCCAGGAGTTCTCAAAGATTATGCCAATGCCTCCGATATTACATTTGCCATTTCTTTTAATACCCTTGGATGTAGTTCATCTGGTCCTGGAGACTTAAATTCATTTAGATTAACAAGGAATCTGTACTACTCTTACTATTCTGTGCTGAAATTCCTTTTCTGTCCTCTGCGCCATTATTCTCATGTTGAGCACCCTTTTCCTTCTGAGAGAACTGAGGCAAAGAAGGTGTTGAGTAATCTGCCTTTTCTCTTTCCCCTGTTAGCATTTGGCCATCTTCTGCATGCAGTGGCCCTACCGTTTCCTTCTTCTTCCTTTGCTGGGACATATCCAAAAGCCCTTTTTGCTGTTCTTAACCTCTCTAGCAGCCTATTTCATTCTGTGCCTGGCTTTTCTGACTTACTCTACACAGACTCGCTATTTTTGAATTCCTCTTTGGTGATGCCCCATTTTTTCATTCTTATACATTTCTGTTTAAACTTAGGTCAGTGAAAGTTCTTTAGTCATCCATCCTGTTTCTTTGAGACATCTCATTGTTCTTCTTATGGGAACTGTTTGAAATTGTGCCTTCAGTATCTCCCTTTTAAGAAATCCCCATCCGTCTTGAACTCCCTTCTCTTTTAGTATTCCTGCCATGGGATCACACCCAGTATTTCTTTAAGTTTACTAAAATCGGCTTTCTAAAGTCTAGGATGCGGTCTGATCTGGCCTGGCTCTCTTTCCATTGTATAACAACTCCAGGAGAACATGGTCACTTCCACCTAAGGATCCCACCCCTGCACTCCATACTAGGTCATCCCGGTTGGTTAGGATCAGATCCAAAAGCTGATCTCCTTGTGCCTCTTCCCCTTTTGGACAATGAAGTTGTCTCCAAGGAGGTGAGGAATTTGCTAGACTTGAGGATTTGGCTGAGTTTGCCTTCCAGCAAATATTAGGAAGGTTGAAGTCACCCATCACTACTAACACCCTTTCTGAATGTGGTGTCACTGTTCTAGAAAGACATCATCCAATTCCTCAGTCTGATTGTGGGGTCTGTAATAGACTCCCACAAAAACATCCTTGTTCCCTCCCCTTTAATTTTATCCAGATGCTCTCCATCTGGCTTCCAGGATTGATAATGCAGTTTGCACTGCTTTCATTGTCATGGAGTTGGAGATCTGCACACAACCATTTTCCCTGCCTGGAGTTGATCCCCCCCCCCAAAATTAGAGAATTAATCTCATCTCTCCTCCCTAGAGATGGCCATTTAAAAATGGGAGAATCAAAGTCAGGCCCTGAGATCTGGCAATCATAAAGGCCCCAAGCTTTTTCTCAAAGCCTCCCAACCTCCCACCCCAATTTATTTTCTAAGCAGCCAATTTTCAGATGAAAATGCAGTTTTGCTTTCTGACCACCCAGCTGAGTCTCCCAG
>NC_056523.1:328639017-328678241 GCF_019175285.1 Sceloporus undulatus | reverse complement strand
CCCCAGCCTTTTGGGGATCAAACCAGCTGAAAAATGACAAAAACTGATGGGCTGATGCAACCTGCAAGGCACCACGGTCGTTGAACATGGTTCCTGCCCTCATGCAGTTAATTACCCAAACTAAGAAGGAGCAGAGGAAGCACAAAAGGGCAGTCACACGGACCAAAAAGAAGCAAGTGTCCCATCCTGTGCTTCTAATTTTTACAAACCCCATTCAACAAGGCAACAATGATTGCTGTTATAAACTCTGCATGCTTACAGAAAGGAGCACAAAAAAGGAATGCACACAAAGTCTCTGAGACTGATCAAGGGGAATCTCACAATGAGGGAGGCCTTTTTTGAGGGGTGTGTATGTTACATTTTTGCACCTGCCATACAAAGAAGAGCCAAATCATTATTTATATACCTAACAGCAGCTCCTATGGATGTGGAAAGTGAGCCCTTGAGATGCACAGGAGGAAGAGGAAGAGAAGAGAACTAAAATGAAGAAGAGGGGGACCAGGAGAGAAAAGAATAGCAAGTACAATAGCAATAGCAGATACAAGAGCCACAGGTGGAAGAAGAGGAAGGAAGGAAGGAAGGAAGGAAGGAAGGAAGGAGAAGAGGACAGGCTTCAGCTGCCCTGCAGTAATAATAGAATTTGATACCACTTTAACTTCTATGGTTCAATGCTATATAATAGTGGGGTTTGTATTTTTTTGGAGACCTGTGTTCTCTGACAGGAAAGGCTAAATATCTCACAAAACTACAGATCTCAGAATTCCATAGCTTGGAGCCATGGCAATTAAACTGATGTCAAACTGCATGATTTTTGCAGGTCAAATGCGGCCACAACCAGCAAAATGAAATATTTCACTACTCCCCAAGTGATTCAGATTGGCTCCCCACTCCTGTCTTTCCATCCGCTCTCTCTTGTTGATACGTCTGATTTGCCTACTCTTCTTCCCGGCCTCTGCCCCTACCCCATCCTTACACTTCCTCTACACAGCAATGCAATCTTCAGAACAATCATGGGGAAGAATTTTGCCAGCAAAGTACAGTCTGGCTGCTATAACTAAACCTTGCCAAGCTCCAGTTTTGCAAGCCAGTAATAATGCCCACTTTGTATATATTTCACTGTGGCACAACATCTCCCTGGAAGAGGGGGAGAAAATCCCAGAATCAAAGTGAGCTGTCAGCGTCCTTCCGAACAGTGGGACAAGAAGATCCAGCTAGGACCATTCTGTAATTTAAACAAACTTGTCATGCTAACAATATCGCTAGCATGTCTGCAACACTGTTAGCATTATAGTATTGCTAACAGTACTGTAATATATGGTAGGCCCTCCACATTCACTGCAGTTAGGAGCACAGGACCCTCGTGAAAGTGGAAAAATCACAAATAAAAAACACTACTTTTTTTTACCAGAGAGATCAACTCTCTAGGAATCCCTAGGTCCTCCAGCACAACTCTGTGATCAACATCTGCCAAACGTTGACTATAGAAATATGTTGGAGGACCTACAAATGCCTACAGAAATGTTTTCTCTAGTAATCTCTAGATCCTTCAGTGCAGCCCTATGGCCAGTTTCCAGCAGAATTTCTCTCAAAAGCAGAGAGAAAAAACACTGCCTCCCATATGTGTCAACCGAGAATTTGAGATCTTTGGCTTAGGCTCTGCTGCACAGTCCCACCCTACTGGTTGGTTAGGTTGGTAAGTATGTGAGACAGGGTCTTTTCTGTAGTAGCACCACAGTATCAGGTTGGCCTCATGCTTGTTGATCTTCTGATGGGTGGTTAAAACTGTATTGGTCTATCTAGATCCTGGGTAGGCAACTTTGGGAAGCCAGAAGGATGGTACCATAGCAGTTAAAGTGGAGTCAAACTTCATTATTTCTGCAGTGTGGATAGAAGGTAGGATGGAGCAATTGTCCATTTAACCCCAATATTTATCTAAGGTTTCAGCCAAACAAATTCTGTCTTAGAAGCATCATAGAATCATAGAATCATGGAATAGGAAGAGACCGCAAGGGCCATCCAGTCCAAGCCCCCTGCCATGCAGGAAATCTAAATCAAAGCATCCCCGACAGATGGCCATCCAGCCTCTGTTTAAAGACCTCTAAGGAAGGAGACTCCACTACACTCTGAGGAAGGAGTGTGTACCACTGTCAAACAGCCCTTACTGTCAGGAAGTTCCTCCTAATGTTGAGGTGGAATCTCTTTTCCTGGAGCTTGCATCCATTGCTCTGGGTCCTGTTCTCTGGAGCAGCAGAAAACAAGCTAGCTCCCGCCTCAATATGACACCTCTTCAAGCATTTAAATAGGGCTATCATATCACCTCTTAACCTTCTCTTCTCCAGGCTAAACATCCCCAGTTCCCTAAGTCATTCTTCATAGGGCATGGTTTCCAGACCCTTCACCATTTCAGTCCTCCTCCTTTGGACACGCTCCAGTTTCTCAATGTCCTTTTTGAATTGTGGTGCCCAGAACTGGATACAATATTTCAGGTGGGGCCTGACCAGAGCAGAATAGAGTGGCACTATTACTTCCCTTGATCTAGACATTATACTTCTATTGATGCAGCCTAAAATCACATTGGCCTTGAGGTGCAGTCACATATACACACACAAGGCACTAACAGGTTTCTGGCCATTGCATCTGAAAGCCTCTCTTGAGAGACATATCACCTCTCACTTGTGCCATTTTCGTATCTCCAAGCAAAGGAACCTGTGCAGTTTTCCTAGACAGTGTATTCCACTGCAGTTAAATCGGATCCTTTTTGTCTTAAGTAGGTTGCGGCTGTGACTACCAAAAAAGTTCTACACATAACACATTGAAAGCACTTCTCTGTGTTCATCTGTAATCTACAGCTAAGCATCAGCCCTGTATACAAAACACAAGTTGTCTAATGCTTAGATAAGCACCCACTGGATGAAAAGAAACCCTGTGGTGGCATAAGCTATACATTAGCATCCGCGACGAGCACTCACAGCTGAATTTCTGAATTTAAGATTCATCCATCAGAATTTCAAGGGAGGGGGGCAAAGGTAAAAAACAACAACCACCAGCAAGAATGAAGCCTGGAAAAAGCAGCTTGAGAAATAAGTGTTGGATGGAGCAGGCAAATTGTTTCTAAATGGTGCTTTAGTTGGCAATCTCAGTGGGGGAGAAACTTCCAGCTGCATTAGCACACGGACTAAATGCCCCCCCCTTTTTTTTTGAGGGGGGAGAGTAAGAATGAGTGGTGAATGATTTGCATCCATTTTTCTCCATCTTTCTCACTTTCTGTGTGCTCCTATTTTGTCGCCCTGCTATTGTCAGGGCCAATACAAAGCCACAAGAGAGTGCAGCATCCAGAATGAGAATGGCTCCATTGCTGAGTTTGAGTCTATCTGATGGTGCACCCCTCCCACTCCAACACATCCGCACATTTATTCCAACTACAGACCCTCTGTAGCTTGAAAACAGCTTCTGTTTCCCAACCCTGTCTTTTTGATCTTGTGAATAAACAGGAATCGGTGAATTTTGAACACCTGCAGTTTCTGCAGCTTTGGAAAAAGAGGGTAAACAGAGAGAAAGGGAGAGGAAGAGAGATGGAAAGTGAGAGTCATCGAACTCATGAATATGAAGAGACATGGGCAAATGGAATGATTTTAATAAAACACCTTCATTCGCTGAGCTGTTTACACTCTTGGAATAATTCAGGCTGGCATTCGGCACAGTTGATCTTCTGCATTATTACGGTTTCCTCCCGAGTAATGGCGGGCAACTTGTTCAGCTCTGAGGGCCACGGCAGAAATAGCTAATGAAGCCCTTGTGAGCCACATAGCCAAATATTAACAGCTATCTTTTAAAGCAGGGATAGGCACTAGTCATTCCACCATTGCTTATCCCTGCTTTTCCTCTCTGCACCCACCTGACACCCTACCTTTCAGCACACCTCAAATGAACACAATGTCTTTTACAGTCAGCATTTTCATCAAATTTTGGGTACATTTTTTGTTTGAATCATAGAATCATAGAATCCTCCCTCCAGTCCATCTGCCTTGGTCCAGGCCTCAGAGGTAGAGAAGACTGCTAGACCTCATCCCTTCCCCACCACCACTCCCATCTCCTTTTGTGTTGTGTCTTTTTAGATTGTAAGCCTGAGGGCAGGGAACCGTCTAATTAAAAGATTGTATGTACAGCACTGTGTAAATTTACAGTGCTTTATAAATAAAGGTTAATCATCATCATCATCATCATCATCATCATCATCATCATCATCGAATTGGAAGAGATCACAAGGGCCAGCCAGTCCAATTACATTCTGCTATGTAGGAAGACACAATCAAAGCATATCTAACAGATGGTCATCCAACGTCTGTTTAAAAATCTCCAAAGAAGGAGACCCCATCATACCCCAAGGAAGCATATTGGGGGGGGGCTTTTATGGGATGTTTGGGGAGCTTTGGGGGTAAGGGAGCAAACCATAATATTTCCAAATGGCTTGGCAGCTTCTGAGTGGGTGTGGAGGGGAGAAACAAAATCATTTGGAAATTAGACCCAGTTTACACATGTATACACACACTCACATATATGGTGCTAGGCATATGGAGGCATAGTGCTACTAATCAGGGATGCATATGGTCATTCAGTTGCACATTTAGTGCATTGGTTCAATTGCACAATCTTGCCAACCTACATGGCGGTTGCAGTGCAGAATTATTGTTTCATTTTGCATGCAGAGATTTACTCCATGCAACTCTTATGGAAGATCTTGCCTCTGTGTGATTTGTCTACCAGTATTGGGCTTTATTCTTTCTAGTCTGATCTTCATCAACTGGTGCTTCCATACGAATATTGTCTAAAGAAGAAAACCAGAGAGGATTTCAGTTTCTGTAATCTCTCCTCATGCAAACTCAGTCTTGCCTCTTTTTCAGGATCAACCTGGAGAGTATTACCCAAGTTTCCTCGGGTTAATGCAACCCTCTGAGTGAAACCGATTGAGATGCTCCATGGTGTAGGCCACTGGCTGGGGGTCAGGTCTGGTTAATATGCAGATGTCCAGAGGCAATGCGATGGGACTTAAGGAGCTGACACACCTTGTGCTCAGTATTTTAAGAAGATATCAGTGCATGTTTGGCAAATGGCTTTCAGTGCTCCAGCTGCAAGTCAGCTAATTTTGCCCAGTAAGCTGCAACCATGTCTACTCCTGCTGCTTCAGAAATGGATCAGAGATACAGCGTGTGCTCTCAGCATCCCCAATATCAGCTGACTTAGCTAAATTGGGTGTGGGGAAAGACAGACAGACAAAGAAATGCTGTCTATGCAGAGGCCAGTGCTTCAAATGCAGGGCAGCAGACTCAACAGCCTCTTCTTCACTTTTCAAACTCCTCTCTCTCTCTCTCTCTCTCTTTCTCTCTCTGGCTAACATTCATCTAGGATCTTTTTTACAGTGATGTCTTTGACTGATCTTCTCCTGCTCTTCTTAATTGTAGCTGAGGCTCTCTGGAACATAGTTGCAAATTTTGGATGGAACAACAAGGTCCAGCTCATTGTTGCACAAAGTAAGTGTTTCCAGGAAGAGTGCTCACAAGCATGTACAGAGTGTCCCCTTAATCTACAATCAAGATTACAAAGGGTGAAGATGTGCCTCTGAGTTACAAGGGACTGGGCAAGGAGTCACCAAAATGGAAGTCTGTGTTATGGAGTGGTAATTTTGTCAGTGCTAGACAAGGGTGGGAGGGAAGGGAAAAATCCAGAAGTGAAGGAAATAGGAGTGATAAATCTCAGGCTAAAGGACAGTTTTTGACATACAAATGAACTGAATTCTTGGGCCACTGCAGCTACTAAAAACTACTGGATGCTGTTATTGACTCTACCTCCATTAAACTAAAAGTGCCATGAATAAGTTTTTAAAAAGTAGTGGATGACATCCTGTTAATAACTTATGTATGTGTATGTTTCCTTGTTTTGCCATGGTATGACATTTATGTTCAGTTGAAGGTTGCAGAAGCAGACTAGAACATGGAGTGCTATTGAGCATGTGGTCCCATTGCACACGCAGAAGTGCATTGAACATTGTGATTGTGCATTTGTTTCAGGTGTGCACTTCTGCTACACAGTCATTATATAACTCCTTGAATGTAAAGTTAAACTCTTGTCACCTTAATGCAGAATCTCAACAAGCATGTCAGAGGACATTACTGGGCAGATTTTGTAAGAGTATTTCAAATGAAGCACCTTTTTATTTATTTATATTATCCCCAGGTAGAATTACCATACAGTAATTCTCTAGTAAAAACCGGGACAAAATGTAGGACAAAATTTAGATCAAAATATAGGACAATTGTAGGATAAAATTTGGCCCAAAATGTAGGACATTTAAGGTCCTCCATTTTTCTTAAATGTCCTACATTTTGGGCTAAATTTTATCCTATATTTTGGTCTAAATTTTGTCCTACATTTTGTCCCGGTTTTTAGTAGAGAATTATGGCAACCCTATCGCCAGGTACTTATGAAGCACAGGTGGGAATTCATAAAATCTTAAGGGTTGAAATGGACCCTAAGGAACATATAGTCCAGCTCCCTGCCATGTAGAAATCCACAGCTAAAGCACCTCCAGAAGGTGAGCATTTAAACATGGTTTAAAGACCTCCAGTGAAGGAGACCCTTCCACCATAGGAGACAGGCTATTTCACTACCAAAGAATTCTTACTATTGGGAATCTCTTTCTAATATTTAGTCATACTCCCCTTCCTTAAAATCCACTGATGCAGCTCCTGCCTTTCTGAAGCAGCTGAGAACAAATTCACTCCAGTGTTGACATGATAGCCCTTCAGGTAAAGACAACAATCATATCAGCTCTTGAGTGAACAGACTTCCGAATGTGGTTAGATTGCTAGCAGCCCTTGTTAACCTAGCCAAGGATAAACATTGCTGGGAATTGTAGTTCACCAACATTTGGAAGTCCACACAATTCCTATCTCTGCCATAGTCTTCAGATAGGAAAGGATGAAGCATTCACTCTTGAAGGGATACTAGCAACACCAGCACTTTCAGGGACAGAGAAAGGGAGAGTGCCCCTTTATTCCAGTTTATTTCAAAGCACCTGATGTCTTCTTGGATGCCAAGACTGTACGACTTTCCTGGGAGTCATGATATAATAGCCTTGTGTCTGATAAATAGCAGGACCCAGTGTGCTTCATCAAAGGGTCTCTTTACTATAATAATTGTAGGTGGTGACTTGAAGCAATATATCTTTGCTGGCGTGTGGTGATAACATAAATAGATCTGTTATGTGTGCGCTTTTTCTTTTTCTTTTAGCTAAGACAGGTTATCTCATTCCAGTGTAGGGATGGAAGGAGCCCCAACACTTTCTTTGGTTGAAATGTAATTACTACTCCCAACTAGAGTAGACCCACTGAATCAAAGGAGTATAGACAACTGTTGATTTACCCTTCAGCCATTGAATAAATGGGGTTTCTCCTGCTGGATTTAAACAAAAGAAAGTAACATGGGCATCAAACTTAAAAGGTAAAGGTATTCCCCATTGACAAGATTGTCAAGTCGTATCTGCCCATAGGGGGCAGTGCTCATCTCCGTTACTAAGCTGAAGAGCTAGTGTTGTCATAGACTATTTTGTGAGCATGTAGCCAGCACGAGTGCACAGAATACTGTTTACTTCCCCACAGAGAAGTGATACCTATCTATCTACTTGCATTTGCATGCTTTTGAACTGATGGGTTGGCAGAAACTGTGACTAGTGATGGGAACTCACCCCATCATGAGGCACCCAAGCCCTGAACTGCCAACCTGCCAATCTTGCAATTAACAGAGTCAGCATCTTAACCACTTGATTCAACACATCCCTACTAACTTTAAACTTAAAACACATCAAACTTAAAACATCAACTTTAAGTACAACCTAAACCCCAATAATACAAGGTGACCTTGGTCAAGGTTCTAGTCACTCCTGTCCACCCCATCTCCCACCCCTCAATTCCTGTTGTTTGACACACAATTGGGCAATGGGGATTGCCATTGTCAAATATGGCAGCATCAGTTACATTCATTACTATGTATGAGAACCAGGGTGATGTAGTGGTTTGAGCATTGGATTACTACTCTGGAGACCAAAAGCCCAAACTCACTATGAACAAATCTTGCCAAGAAAACCCAGAGATAGATTCTCCTTAGGGTCACCATAAGTCAGAAATTACTTGAAGTCACACAACAACAACAACAACAACAACAACAACAACAACGACTGGGTGTATATCCCATCTTTTCTCCAGTGAATATAAGGATGGTATATGTGATCCCCTCAACATATTATACTCATAACATCTGTAATGTAGGTGAGGGCAAGAGAGAGAGAGAGAGAGAGAGATCTGGACTACCTAGCTAGTGAGGATCATGGCTAGTGAGGTTTATGTCTCAGTGGATACTAGACATTGGATTTCCTCACAATAGCCAGTACATACATAAGACTTCTGTGATATAATTGCAGTATCCTGTAATCTGTGGATAAGAGCCCACAAATGTCTCCTTCAGTGAGGAATCTGAAGAACAGGATGGGAGAGAGCATCTTCAGACTACTGTGGAAGGCATCTGCTAAGACAACATTTGGGCTAGAGAGATGTGTTCATGAATGAGGAGAGTAATGAACCCCATATTACTTGGATTCCATCTCTTCACTTTGTCTTGAGAACATCTGCTAGGTTGCATCTTGAGTCACCAATGACTTTTATTGAGAAGCTTCCTCTATTCTGCCTTCAATACAATAACAGTTGGAGAAGCAGCAGGACGTGTCATAGTTCCTCATATGGCTCCTGAAGATAGGAAGCAGTATGTGTCTGCATGGTGATGGTGGGAGCAGAGAATAACTGACAATGAGGGCATTGGGAATGAGGGGAAATTGTCAAATGAGCCAATATGTTTTTAAGAGTGCTCAAACTTTCAAAAATGATCTTCTGGTCAGGCACTTCTGAAAAGTTTTCCATGAAATAGTAAGTGGTTTTCATCTAGCCCTTCTTTTTTGTAAAGGCCAGTCCACTTCAAGACACACTTCATGTTTGCTGTAGTAAGTATTCCCCAAGCTCTTGGCATAGAGTGGAGGATAAATATAGCTAAATTGAACACTACAGTGCAGGTCTTACTTCAAGAAGATGGAGCACAACTTTGTGCTCATGATGTGAACACAGTAGTGGTACAAGGCCACCTTGTTGCTGAATTGCAGTGCTGCACAACCAAATATTCATGTGTTTGTACATGCCCATGCAAAATTCATGTGCACATGCATGCATAGCCTGCACCCATGTACAATGGCACTATCTCACCCTATTGATTGATTGAATGATTGTTTTTTGATTTGTATATTGTATTTAGACAAAGTAGACAAGTTGAACAAGAGTCAATAGTGTGATGCGGCAGCTAACAAGGCCAATGCAATTCTAGGCTGCATCAATAGAAGTATAGTGTCTAGATCAAGGGAAGTAATAGTGCCACTATATTCTGCTCTGGTCAGGCCCCACCTGGAATATTGTGTCCAGTTCTGGGTGCCACAATTCAAAAAGGACATTGAGAAACTGGAGCGTGTCCAAAGGAGGGCGACTAAAATGGTGAAAGGTCTGGAAACCTTGCCCTATGAGGAACGACTTAGGCAGTTGGGGATGTTTACCCTGGAGAAAAGAAGGTTAAGAGGTGATATGACAGTCCTGTTTAAATATTTGAAAGGATGTCATATTGAGGAGGGAGCAAGCTTGTTTTCTGCTGCTCCAGGGACTAGGACCTGGAGCAATGGATGCAAGCTCCAGGAAAAGAAATTCCACCTCAACATTAGGAGGAACTTCCTGACGGTAAGGGCTGTTCGACAGTGGAATGCACTCCCTCGGAGGGTAGTGGAGTCTCCTTCCTTGGAGGTCTTTAAGCAGAGGCTAGATGGCCATCTGCTGGGGATGCTTTGATTTGGATTTCCTGCATGGCAGGGGGTTGGACTGGATAGCCCTTGCAGTCTCTTCCAACTCTATGATTCTATGATTCTATGATTCTAAGATTAGTGCTCTTGGTTTTATCTATTTTATGATGTGTTTTGTAACTCTATGTAAACCGCTTTGATCTTTTGGAATAGCGGTACATAAATAAAATTTATTTATTATTATTATTATATGTGCAATTCTAGGTGTACAACTAGGAACTGAATATAATTGTTCAATAGTGGACAACAATCTCCAACTACTTCTTTGGGAAGTTATCCATATCTAAGGCCCAGTACAGATTAGAAGTAAGGGGCGGCCAGAGGCTGTCCCTTTCTCCTCTGCATCATTGCCATGGCAACCGCACAGCCATGACAACAATCCACTGCAAAAAGGAGCTCCTTCCCGTGGTGCCGCCAAGGTGCCATTTGTGCCGAGGGGCACCATAGTGAGGTGTCTTGTGCACCGCACCATTTGGATGCATCGCACAAGACATGTCATGGATGCCTACACCATATGGACGGTGCTGTGCCAAGATGGCGCCACCCATATGTATTAGGGTTCAGGAATGCATGGTTGCGGCATGCTCCCGAACCCTAAAATCACTGCCAGCATGCCACAAAGCATCCGTTTCTACTGGGCCATAGACACCAACAAGATTCCAACTTTCGTCTTGCTCATTGTCATCACTGAAACACAGATCTCCTGTTCCTTGATTGCTTCACAACCCTTTTTTCTGTTGGGGTGCTATCTAAAAGAAACAGGAATTCCTGGCAAGTATCCTTTGAAATGTAGCAGAAGCTTCCCAAGAGATATCAGAGAGAGGGACAGAAGACTCTGGGAATCATTTGCTTAAAAGCATGCTGACTCGGATAGACCTAATCGACACACTAGTCCCTGCCAGCATTAATGTTCCTGTTTGTTGCTGTCAGTGCAGATCACAAAGGCTATGCCTGCCGTTAATTTTATTGAGATGAAGGAGGATGCTATCCTTGTCACTCTCTGCCCCACAAGAAGTTCTGCTCTGGTTTGATGTATATATTTTAGGAGGGGGAAAATACATAGTTAACTTCTTGTCAGCATCACAAGTTAACAGATCTTTCTGCTGACCATGAAATTAATAAGAAACATAGTTAGATCTGGGATCTTTCCCTCCATGCACCCTCTCTTTTTTCCTAGCTTATCAGGACAGGACAGAAACTATTTCAGAAACAGTGAGAAGGCAACAACATTGATGGTGCTATATAAATAAATGCTGACAACAATGATTTGGAAGACTAGCACATCCCAACATATTCCCATAACTTCCACCTGTCTCAGTTTGATGGGGCAGTCCCAATTAATCCTCTGCCACTCCATGTTTTCAGCTGCTTTAAAAATGTCTCAGGGCCTCAACAGAGCGGCACTAACCATTGGCCTTGGGGCAGAGTGGGAGTGTGGCATCAGCACGACGCATATCCTGATGCTGCCCTGATGTTGTGTGCCTGGCCGATCATGCCGATCATGCCATGTGCCTGGCCACACAATGGATGGCATCACAGCGCTCCTTTAGCACTGTGTCCAGATGACAGACACCAAAAGGAGTGCTGGAAAGTGCTACCAATGCAGCAAAGGAGCCCTTTCAATGGCGCAAAAAGCAGCCACTTTTTGTGGCTTCTTTTTGCACCACAGTAAGGCCAGATTTGGGCTGCAGGGGGCAGCATATAATTGCCTTGGCCCTGATCCTGCAAGAAAAGGGGTGGCTGCAGGCTGCTCCAAAGGGTCAGTCTGTTGAGCCTCTAAGTTTCTTTTTTCCCCTTTGTCCCCCTCTCAGCAGTGGGGAGAGGACAAGAGGGGGCAGATTTTTCCCTTCCCATTAGGTTCAGGCAAAGGCAAACTGCTGCAGGCTCTCCTGCCTTGTATGTTCATCCTCATTAGTAAGAGTTGCCATTTTGACCGTACTTTGAAATTGCTTGGGCACATGGATCACGATTTTCATCTGTGAAATGTAGGGTATGTATTCCTGAATGTCCTTTCAGATGCAGCTTGAGATGCTAAGGACTTTCTCTATGTAGATAGAGCCCCCTTCTATGCATAAAAAGATTCGATTCTGGGCTACTCACTTGAGATGGGAATGAGAACTATAGTTCCTTGAATGTGAAGAGAGTTTTCAGGTGTATGCAATTCTGGATTGCGGGGTAAGCAGGATGGCTGGACACCACAGAATTGCACTGGGGCATAGATATTTTTCTGAATCAGAAATTATCCATAAGCAAAACAAGATCAATGTGAGATGCCTAGTAGACAATTCTGAAAGTAATCCATTTGGATTAATTCCTGCATTGGTTGCATGAATATGCAGATTTCTGTCTATATCAATGGCTAAGATTCTGGATCAGTGTTGCTTAGAGTAAATCGCTGTATGTGAAGTTATATGCTGATTATTCTATGCAAACCTCCACAACCCAATGCAACAATGTATGCACAACTCCACTTTTGCAACCTTAGAGTAAATGTGGACATTTATTCATTGAACAAAAATGCCCAACTGCCTCTTTAGGGGAGCTTATACAAGTATAAGACACCAGTAGGATTCTGCACTATTTCTATGGATGAATATGCACCATTTGACAGTCATGGGGCAATTTTGACCTCCACAGAATCTTCCATGGCTACAATCCTCTCTACCATATAAACCAGAAAGTGGAGTACAACTCCACTCACTAAACTTCTGGTTTACAACATGGCATATGGGGAGCATATGCTTTCCCAGAGGAAAAAGTACATACTCCTAATATCCCCTCATTATGGTATTTGGTACAATTGTACATAACTGTAAATTTTGTATTTAACTGTATATAATTGTAAATTTTGCTCATTTTCTGTCATGCACAAAGGCAACACACTTCTTTCATGTGGCTGGACTCCTATGAATTAGGTGAAAATATATATGTGACCAATGCAAGCATGTAGTTCAATATGAAGTGTCCAAAAGAAAGAACCAGGGCAGTCCAATTTCCAGTAAACAATTATCAGTCCATTGCCAAGTAACTCCCTTTGATATGAAGGTTCTCTCAGCTGATCTAGAAACTGTGCATAGCAAGTTTAAGGTAGACTAGCTTTGTCAAGGATCTCCAGTGAGTTGGGGTTACATGGAGAAAGCTCTGGCCACTATGTTCCCACATCTGTGCATAGAGATTTGCAAAGCTACCTTACATCCACTAACCTGAAAGGATAGAGATATCATCTACTAATTTTATATTCTCCACAGATGGCATGTGTACTTTATCATCTCTGGCACAGAAAATCAAAGCAAATGTTTGTGGGTGCTGAGATCATGGGGAAAATATGCACCTGAACAGATGTATTTTGTAATTTCCTCTTCTTCATCAGTTAATGTCTGAATCATAATGGAGCATGGTACAGCCTTGTCAAACAGCCAAGAAAGTAAATATGGCTTTTCAAGCTCAGTACGAACAAATCATAACAGTGTCAGGGTTGGAATGAGAATTGCTATTCAGTGAACAGTTTTCAGGGATTTGTAGTATTCCAGCTTCTAAACTCTCTCAGACTTTTAATCCATGGTGTTTCATGCAGATGTGCATAAACTAGAGTATTTAGGGTACCCAGCTGGATCTTTCTGCTTCCAGCTGCTTACCATTGCACATCTGTCAAAGCAGACTCACTAGCTATTTAAAATCTCTAAAGATCCTTTGTCTCTAATGCTGAGCAAAACTGCAAATTTTAACTCACTGTGGATCCCCCATGTAAGAAGATGGTATTTCTGGTCTTAACAGGTCAAAACAAACAAACAAACAAACCCAGATCTCAAATTTTCAGGGAAATGGACTCATAATTCTCTGGTCTAAAATGCTCAGGGATACATATTTAGTAGATAATATCTGCTAAATATTTAGCAGATAAATTTTCTTTGCACTGAAATGCAGATGTTTGGAGAGCTCATCTTTCAGCTAACACAGCTGGCAGCTCTGTTCTTTCAGAATGGTCAAATAGTCACTGGGAGGGAGTTATTCATGGTCCTGAACCCTGTCCCCAAAATAGGTTCAGTACCTGGGACGGCTCTTGTTAAAATTCAGGATTCACTGCAATACAGCTACTAACCACCTTTGAGTTGGTGGAAAGTGAATGCATTATGACATCCTTCCTTCAGAACCACCCCTCCAAAGTGTATGAAACATTACACCCATTAGAAAAGCTCAAGAGAAAACATGTGGGAGGATAGATTTAAACAGTGCCTATTAACCATGATAGGTTAGTAGTAACCTCCTTCTTCAGAGTCAGAATAGTGGAGTAGAAGATCCTGGGAGCAAATGACAAAGAGGAGCTGGCATTTACTTACTTTGTGAACGACCCCATACATTTTGTTATCCACCAGGGAAAGGAAATATTGACAGATTCTATACCATGAGATATGTTATACAACTATGCTATATCTTCTGGTGCAAGCCTCCAAACCCTTTTTGGTTTGGCAGTCCTTCTCCTGAAACAACCATTCCCATGTTGGTGGACAGTGTGGGAGTAGCAGAATTGAGCCCTGCTATTTTACTTTACCCAGAATCATTGTGACAGATATTCTGTTGGATTTCTTGAGGGCTCTCCAGTGGTCCCTGAAGATGATATCCTTTTTGTCCATCCAGGAACAGGAAAATAGCTGGAAGTGTTGTACTACTTGCTCTGCTCTCTACCAACATGCAAGTTGCCATCAAGGGTGGGGGCCTGCCACATTAAAATGATAGGCTTAAGGGAAATGTTTCATCATTATGTGATCAGAACAAACAGGGCTGCCAGTGAGGGTTGAGAATTCAGGCCAGTTAGTCTGACATCGATACCAGAAAAGATTCTGGAGCAGATCATTAAAAAGAGAGTCTGTGAACATCTAGAAAGCAATTCCATAATCACAAAAAGTCAACATGGGTTTCAGAGAAACAAGTCATGCCAGACAAATCTAATCTCTTTCTTTGATAAAATCACCAGCTTGGTAGATGAAGGGAATGCTGTAGATATAGTATATCTTTATTTCAGTAAGGCCTTTGACAAAGTTCCCCATGACATTCTTGCAAACAAGCTTGTAAAATGTGGGCTAGACAAAGCAACTGTTAAGTGGATTTGTAACTGGTTGACCGGACGAACCCAAAGGGTGCTCAACAATGGCACCTTTTCATCCTGGAGAGAAGTGACCAGTGGAGTCCCACAGGGCTGTGTCCTGGGCCCAGTGCTATTCAACATCTTTATCAATGACTTGGAGGAAAAAATTGGGGGAATACTTATCAAATTTGCAGATGACACCAAATTAGGAGGAATAGCTAATACTCCAGAGGACAGGATCAAAATTCAAAATGACCTGAATAGACTAGAAAGCTGGGCCACAGCTAACAAAATGAACTTCAGCAGGGAGAAATGTAAGGTACTGCACTTAGGGCGAAAAAATGAAATGCACAGATATAGGATGGGGGACACCTGGCTTAAGGAGACAACATGTGAAAGGGATCTAGGAGTCCAAGTAGAACACAAGTTGAACATGAGTCAACAGTGTGATGCGGCAGCTAACAAGGCCAATGCGATTTTTAGGCTGCATCAATAGAAGTATAGTGTCTAGATCAAGGGAAGTAATAGTGCCACTATATTCTGCTCTGGTCAGTCCCCACCTGGAATATTGTGTCCAGTTCTGGGTGCCACAATTCAAAAAGGACATTGAGAAACTGGAGCGTGTCCAAAGGAGGGCGACTAAAATGGTGAAAGGTCTGGAAACCATGCCCTACGAGGAACGACTTAGGGAGCTGGGGATGTTTAGCCTGGAGAAAAGAAGGTTAAGGGGTGATATGATAGCTCTGTTTAAATATTTGAAGGGATGTCATATTGAGGAGGGAGCCAGCTTGTTTTCTGCTGCTCCAGAGACTAGGACCTGGAGTAGTGGATGCAAACTGCAGGAAAAGAGATTCCACCTCAACATTAGGAAGAACTTCCTAACAGTAAGGGCTGTTTGACAGTGGAACAAACTCCCTCAGAGTGTAGTGGAGTCTCCTTCCTTGGAGGTCTTTAAGCAGAGGCTAAATTGCCATCTTTTGGGGATGCTTTGATTTGGATTTCCTGCATGGCAGGGGGTTGGACTGGATGGCCCTTGCAGTCTCTTCCAACTCTATGATTCTATGATTCTATGATTCAGGGCTCGACCAAAGGTCTGACAGTTTGCCAGGTTCCTCCTGGAATGGAATAGGAAAAGCAAAAATGCAAATATAGTTGGTTTAGGTGTGATCCACTCCTAGTTTCTTGCACCAGCTTGAAACTCTTCATAAATTATCTCCAAGGAAGCAAGATCTTCTGCTAAAGCCAGGTAGAGAGATAAAAAATATTCAGAAAATTTCTCCTCCTTGACTGGAAGTTTACATATTTGTAGCTATATTGCAGAAAACCAATAAATCCCTATTAGGGAATTGCAAAGATGTGTATCTGGGTAGTGACACGTATGCTCCAATGAGCATTTCAGCAGTTAATTGGGCAATTTTGGTGTGCTTTGGGCACACCAATTGTGCCCCTGCATTTCCTAGTCAGTGCCCAGATGTGCATTGGAGAGTGCTTCATTGGACATTTTTTGTGCATTGTGTATTGGGCATGGCACATCAGTCTCTCCACTGGCTACCACTGTGCAATTGACTCTCATATGTTGGAACATTACACCAGCCCCTAGAGGAATATGGACATTGTGAAACTACTCAGTTATGTGCACACTTAAGAACATTTTTTATTTATAAATTTTATTAATTTAAAAAATATCATTTCAAACAGATAAACCTAAGAACACTTAAGGATATTTATGAAGATGTATGTCCTAGCCATCCATAATGTCATCATTTTTCCTAGTCAAATAGGTCTCAAATATTTTATTCTTTCTCTTGTAATAAAACAAGATACAGTTAAGGGTTTTTTCTCTCTCTAATAGTCAAAACAGAGCCATGAGGTGTAAATAATTAACCAGTTCAACACCTCAAAGAAGTAAAAATAGAAGCAAATGCCAGGAGATGCCGTATGTTCAAATCAATCAGTTATATGCCTCTAGCCTTAGGGGCAACTATATCTTCAAGTCACCTTTACAACTCTTATTCCTTTTCTTTCTTCATATTTTTTCCCACATGAGGACAAATAAACTGGTTCAAAGGGCTGAAGCAAATGAGGCCGCTGAAAAAAGGAAATTTATAACAGTAGAGAGTTTGAGTGTCCCCCCCCCTCTGTTTAAACCAGCTGTGAGTTTGCATTTGGGCCATCTGGTCTAAAAGGGAGGATGATTTTATTTATTTATTTTTACAAAGAGGAAAAATGAATTCCTCCTGCAAAGAAGGTGCCTCTGTGAGCATGTTCGGAGAAAAGAAATCACACACACAGATCAAAAGAAAGGCAAAACTAGCCAGCCTTGGAGTGCAAATATCTTTCAGGACTTTGTTTCTAAAAATGAAACCAGGTGCATCAAAGGCAAGTCATCTGTTATCACGGTTCTTCTTCAAAGGATGGAGAATACGCTACAATGTGCAAATTACCTGGGAAACACTGTGGTTGAAGACATGGGCCTAAAATGTCCACTTCAGACTACCAGTGATTAAGAAGCAGGTTTTGCACCTTACAGTTCTTCAGCAGCAGTCCAAAGTGGTACAGACCACCACCTATATGTGATATGATAGTATGTTGTGTGAGGAGCTGTTATTTAAAATGCCTCTGTAAAGCATGACCATCTTCCAAGGGGGAATGAAGGTACTTAGAAAAAAAAATAGGACCCAAAATCATGGCTCTCACCTTTGGCCCCTAAATATTGTGGGACATAAAATTTTCAAAGACTCCAGCCTATGTAGCCAGTTGCAAGGGGTTCTGGAAGTGGTAGTCCCACAATATGAGGGCTTCCACCACTTCATCTACTGCCACCAATTGCAACCTTCTCCTGTCTCACTACAATGGCATCAAACGTAGTGACTTTCTAAATGTCCTTGTGGGTCTTGTCTGAGGCTTTATTCCTCTAATCTCCACGCTGGACACCACCATCCTTGAATAACTGCTGACATCACAGACACTGTGTCTGAACTTGAGGACTGTAGCATTCTCAAAGGCACAAGTGTATAATATAAAAATAACTTACTAAACAGAAACAAACTCCACAGTGGGTTGAACAGAGACAATGGCTTCCTGGCACTCTACACATATTATAAAACTGATTAACACCCTAGCCACATGCAAAAGCACTTGGCCAGTTTATCTCATCCCTTTTCTGGCTCCCAGCCTGCACATATCACATTCCCAAACTCCCTCCACCATTCATATGGTCATCCACCCATCCTGGCCTCAAGCAACATCCTGCCTTTGTCCCTCAATAACCATTGTTAAAATTATACTTGTTACCACATCAGCAAACCCACAAGTTTTACATTTCATTTTGCATTTTGCACCCATTATAAAGCTTCTTGCTGGGCAATTGTTCACTCCATGCATCTAAGGAAGTAGACCATGTAATGAATACTTATGCTACAACTTCCTTCTTTCAGTTAGGGCCAATACAGACCGCCCAAAAAAGGCGGTCTCTTGGTGTCTTGTTTTGCTCTGCGGGGAAGCCACAGCCTCCAGACTTCCCCACGGGTTCTTCTTGCAGCGCCATTATGACACCGCAATGTGCCAATGGCACACTCACAATGTCATAATGGTGCCGCAACATGTGGACACTAGGCGTCCTGCACATAACAATGGCGGCGCCCATCTGTACAGGGCGCCATTGTTACACCTTCGTCACGTGCTAGGGTTGAGGCACGTGTGGGCGGAGCGCCCTCGGCCAACCCCTAGCATGTGACGAGGGCGCCCAATAGGGCTGTCTGTACCGGGCCTAAGTCTCAAAAGTGCCCCAGGATCCCTATGCATACTGATGTTCAAGACTAATCTAGCTATCTCTCTAAATAGCTACTAAACAAAAGTTTGATGTAAAGTGAAAGATTACTTAATTGCCAGAGTCAAATTCTGACTGATTCTAATGAATTAACTCATATCTCTCACTCATACTCCTAATACCAACTCTCACTCCTAATCCTAACTGATCTGAGTTTAACTCGCCTCTCTTTCTAATCCTGACTACCTCTCCTAACATCTCTAACTCATATTCCTAACTCTAACAATCATTTCTCTCACACTCTAATTGCCATATATGCCAGACTTTTAAAATCCCCTCAAACATTCAGCTACGTACTCCCAATGTTTCACACTCTCACTCTCCAAAAATATAATATATACATTGCAGACGTAACTATGCTTCATCAGCATGGTTTTCTTTAATAAATGCAGCAACACTCCGGAGTCCACAATTTCATAAACAGCTGTAGAACCTAGGTTGGATACCACTGGCCCAAACACACATGGTTATTATATCAGGGCCTCTTTTCCTCCACATCCTCTGACTTCCTGGAAATGTTTAAGCAGCATTGGCGTTAGAAGGATGGTGAAGGAATGCTAGAGAAATATAGACTTTTAGCATTGGTTTGCAGCAGAATGCCTGTAGGAAACAATGCAAGAAAGCTTGAGATGGGAAAGAATGGGATTCTACAAAAGCTTTTTATGCATCCAGTCTCCTTTTTGCTTTTCATGGTTTGTCTAGTAAGATGTTTTTACAGCACTGGCATTGAGTGGAGGTTGAAGTAGATCTGGGGGCATACAGACTTTCACTGCTAGGTTGTCACATATGTGTCTGCAGTAAACAATGTAATTTACCTTGAGCTGGGTAAAAAGTGGGATTCTATAGTAGTTCATTCTAGTATAGCCATGTGTGCCTGCCTATAACAGGCAAGGTGAACAGCAGCTGCCTCCAGAATCCATGACTAAGCATGTGTAAACAGCAAAACAGAGAGAGAAAAAAGCAAAAGCAGACAAGGCTGCCTCACGATTCCCCTTCAGTGTAGATATAAGTTTGGCTACCAAAACGAAAATCATAGTAGAAGTGGAGGCTGGTGAAAGGAAAAGTGGAAGATCCCAAATGTTTTTGTTTACTTTTGCAAGGCTTACTTGAACTTATTATTTCATTTTACACGTGTATACATTTAGTTTTGAATAAAGTGTTTGCTGAAACATGCTGAACTGCTTTTCTTTTCTCTGGTGAGGGAACCTATCCCTGTTCTTTATATGCTATTTCTGTCTCTGCTACCAAATTTCCTGTTGAAGAAGACCTAGCTACAGTGGGCCCTTGGTATCTGCTGGGGTTTGACTCCAGGATCCCCCATGGATAACAAAATCTATGCATGCTCAAGTCCCATTAAATACAATGGCATAATAAAATGGTGTCCCATAAAGAAAATGGCAAAATCAAGGTTTACTTTTGGGAGTTTATATTTTTAAAAAAATATTTTCAAGCCGTGGATAGTTGAATCTGTGGATAAAGAATCTATGGATATAGAGGGCCAACTGAACTTCGTATACCTATATTATCCCAAGGTGAGTTGTACCCAAAGCTAAGGTGACCACTATGAGTTGTGCTACAATGTTCTTATTCATAAGTGACAACCTTTACTTTTCATTACTTCTGAAGCCAAGAGTATTGTGACCAACAACTGTCACACCACGCGCACAAGGGGTGTCTCTGTTGTGACCCTAGTATACACAGAATACCAATAGAGTAGTATAAATAGATTTGCCGAGAGCCAAATCTGATGTCTGTCCCATAACAAGCAAATATATTATAATTTGTTATTTCCAGTATCTCATTGCAACAGATTTTAATTGATTGATTCTGCTAGGTTTTATTACTACATTGTTTTGGGTTCTGCTTTTCACAGATTTTAATTGTTCTGTTTTATTGCGTTTGCTGTTTTATTGTTTAAATTATGTCAGCCACCCCGGGGGAAGTTTGTCCATATGTGTTCTAATTAATATGTACATTTAATATATTTTTATTAGTATCCATATCCATCCACT
Organism: Sceloporus undulatus; assembly: GCF_019175285.1. NCBI lineage: Eukaryota > Metazoa > Chordata > Lepidosauria > Squamata > Phrynosomatidae > Sceloporus > Sceloporus undulatus. The sequence continues at coordinate 328,657,377 of NC_056523.1, read as the reverse complement.
GGACCTTCCAGTATGTTTATTCACAACTTATTCTCACACCACATTTTTCACTTTCTTGGAAACACTCTAGCTGCTAACATTTCAACTGGTCTTTATCAAGGTACTATCCTATAAATCTCTCCCCCTCCCCCAATGTAGCCATTTCTTAGAATAGATAAATTAACTTTAAACTTTTTTTAGAGGGCTTTTTACTGCAAAATCATGAATGATATCTTCCAAGTAAAATGCTTTTGCAAGTTCACATATTCAGTAAACCATTGTTGTTGTTGTTGTTGTTGTTGTCATCACATCATCATTGAGAGCAAGTGAGATAATAGTGAGAGCCAGTGTGGCGTAGTGGTTTGAGCATTGGAATAAAACAGGATTCGAATCTCAGTTCAGACATGTAAACCCACTGGCCAAATCATATTCTTTCAGCCTCAAAGGATGGCAAACCTCATCTAAAGAAAGTTGCCTAGAAAATCCTGTGATAGGTTCACCTTAGGGTCACCATAAGTTGGAAACAACTTGAAGGCACACAACAACAACAATAGCAACAAATTATCAGTATTAATATCATATATCTGTTCACCTTTTCCCAAGTTCAGCACAATTTGCAAGATCCAGAGCAGCGTTTGGGTGAGACTGGCTTTTTACAATTATTCACAGAAACAGAAAAGTCTTTACTTGTCTGCAGAAAGAATGTGGGAGGATGTCAGTCTAACTTCTCTGCAAAGAGTGTTCCTGAGCCTGGGGGCAGCCACTAAGAAGACCTTTCCTTGTGTCCCCACCAGATGTACATGTGATGGCAGTGTTAAGTCCCACTTACACCATTATAGCTCACTTTTTTGGTTATTGCAAGCATGGGAAGTATCAACCATGTAATGATCAAGCCCTGCAATCCACCTTTTCTCTACTGCAGCCCCCAACACAGATATTTCCTGGTTTATAGGGAGCAGGAAGAAAGGAGAGAAGTGTCCAGTTATTTTCATTCAGTTGGATGCACAGCAATGGCATCAACCTCTCAGACTTCTGAAAGTCCCAGAGAATGCCCATCACTGTGTGTTCAGTTACAAGAAAATAGCTAGATGCTTCTTAGCTACTCTGTTGGTTTTCCACAAGTCAGGAAATGTAAGTATTGGGGAGGTGGAGAAGAGGAAACATAGGTTTGGGGAAGGATTTTGTTTATTGCATGGTTGGCATTTCCTACCTTTGCAATGGTAAAAAAAAAGAGTTCAAGTTTCTAGTTGGACTAGAAAATGGCCATGTTGGGGGTAAGGCTGCAGGAGAGAAAAGGTGGGTCAGACTCAGAGGAAGGGTCTAGGATGAAATATGTGATATGTTTTCTGATCTCACCCTATGTTTATTGTTGTTGTTGTTTTGTTGTTAATTTAATTTTCCCAACATGCACTGGTGAACTGTGTCATTATGGAATTTCTTACTAACAGTCTGGCAAAAAGCTCAGCAAGCTTGACAGCACTATTAAATATGACAAAGTCTTTTTAAAAAACACACTGACTGGTTGACTGGTGGGGGAAGGTTATGTTACAGGGAGGAGAGGGGGAAGAGTAGCGTGATTTATCTGCAGCCATATGAGACACAGAGGATCCTCTATATCATGTGTCCGAGGAATGATCACTCATCGGCAATCTGCAGTGTCCTCAGACACCTCATCTGGAGTCTCCTTCATTCACAGATGGTTCATCTTGACTTTCTAACCATGAAACACAAAGCCGAGCCTGTCCCTTCTCTTCCCTTTTGATTTCTTCCCTACAGCCACAAATCTCCTTAAATGAGAAATAATACGATTCATTTTCTGTTTTGAAAAATGATAGGTGTCAAAAGCTTGTCTTCAGTTTGGATGAGGGTCCCCCCCTCCCACAATGTTAAGGGAGGCTCGGGGTAAAAAAAAGCAAGGGGTTCAGTCTGAACACAAAAAGCAATGGCACACCCCTTTCTCTGTCATAACTAAAGATGGAGCTTAGGATCCCAACAGTGAATTCAGAGACCTCAGAGAATGGGTAGGTTGAAGAGCAGACTGAAATAAGCTCCGTAGCTATTCTACCACCAGAATTGGCCATGCTTAGTGCTTGGATAGGGGTCCAATGGTCCCTAGGTAAGGCTCGGAAACAGTCCTCTCTGAAATCCTGGAGATCCATTGTCTGCCAGAGTAGGCATTATCAGACCATTTGGACCAATGGTGTGACTCACAATGAGGCAGCTTTCTAAGGACTTTATCACACCTGAGGAATTTCTCTTAATTTCGAATGAAAAGAAAGTGGGGCCAGAACACATTTATGTGAATTCGCTAGTTCAGCAAATTTATGTGAATGTGAATTGCATTTGAACTGGCTTCCCATTGCCTGAAAATAACATGCCATTGCCCAAATTTGTGTGTACTCACCTCTCACGCAACAACGTGAAACCCCATGATTGCGTTCAGACTGACTTCCCATTGCCCGAATTTGTGTGTGGTAGTCTATCACGCAATAACATTAAACCCCATGATTGCATTCAGATTGCCATTGGATTATACTTCCAATTTCCCTTGTCTGATAAACTCCTAAGTATTTGTGGAAGTGATGGTAGAGTTCTGGAAAGCTAGGCTGTTTCACAAAGCAGATGGCTTTGTGGTTTGAGTGCTGGACAAGGAAACCAGTTCTGGAATCCCTGCTCAGTCATGGAGGAAACTCACTGTGTGATTTTGGACAAGTTACATTCTCTCAGCCTCAGGTGAGCACAATGGTAAACATCCTCTGAACAAACCTTGTCAAGAAAACCCTGTGATAGATTTTATGTAAGTCAGAAACCACTTGAAGGCATACAGCAACAACAGTAACAACACAAACAAATGTAATAGATTTTTGGGGGAAATCTTTTCCTTCCATTTTGTGGAAGTGGCTGAAACTGGGGATTTGAATCACAAATGACTATGTCTGGTGTCTTGTTGGTGTTTTGCCTATACATGAGTTCCCATTTGCAATTTTTTTTTTTTTTGGTCACGGCTTAATATCTGCATTCAGTTCACAGTTGTGTAAACAAAGTTCCACAAGTGTGACTGTTGCACACAAAGTTGGACGTTCTTGAATGGTTGATAACTACTCACCAGTGCCTTCACTTGAATCACTGGGGTAGTGCAAGAGCAAGCACAATCAGGTACATAATACTTGCAAAGGGATAGTGTGGTGTAGCCATCACTAAGCTACCTGAGTGTAGATTTAAACTGCACAAAAATGTAGGAGCAATGCTAATGATGTAAAATGCCTACCTTGCAGGTCTAGTTCTTCGTGAGTTTTGCAGTAAAACCTGGCTCTGAGACTAAAGTGTCCCGGTGAGTGAAGGTTAAAGGCACTATATATACCTGCACTCTTTTCCTGTACTCTTGGGAGGAGAAATAATGACCTGAACATCAGTGATCACAGTTTGGCTATTATTCTGTTTTCTGTTTCCTCACCATTGCAAATATGCCTGGTGCTATGGAGTATATTGATGGAAACATCCTTTACTTTTTACAATCCACAACAAAATTAATACCACTGATACATTAGCTGGCCTTTCTGCTCCAGTCACTTTCAAAGACCTTCTCTGGTCATATCTCCCATCTCAGTCAAGGCAGATGTCAACATGGAGCATGCCCTTTTTGGTGGTTGCCTCCCTTTTGAGGAACTCTCCCTTTACCTAACCTCACCTGACACCTCTTCCCATACACTTTTTGTGCCAGGCAAACACGTTTTTCCTCTCCAGACTTTTGAACTTGAAAGGACAATATTTTAATACAACCTTGACCTGCTGCTTATTCTCCACTATTGTTTTTATAGATTCTAGATATTTGATGATAAGCCAGTGTGTCCTTGGTATCTGCTGGAGTTTGGTTTCAATATCTTCTGTGGATACCAAAATCTGTGAATTTTCACTTCCCATTAACTATAGCGCATGATAGAATCTGTGAATAAAGAATCCACGGATACAGAAGGCCAACAGTATTTTGATTGTCACCATGGAAATTTTCAGAGTGTTGGTTTAAATCCAACTTTGAGATTCAACTAGAGCAGTGTTGGCTATTGGAGTATGGTAGAGTCTCCTTCTTTGGAGGTTTTTAAGCAGAGGCTGGATGGCCATCTCATGGGAGTGCTTTGATTGTGTCTTCCTGCATGGCAATGGGTTGGACTGGATGGCCCTTGGGGTCTCTTCCAACTCTATGATTCTATGATGTGGGGACCTGGCAATTTATTTTTCTAATGGGCCAGGGACCACTAACATTATTGTACGCATTGGCTATGCCTGTTTCTTTATTTCCTGGAAATTGTCCATGGACCACCACTCTGAGTAGCACGGAATTAGAGTAGTTCCACTCTAGTTTGTGAGTCAACATCTGTATAAATCTCATTTGTTCAATACATCTGCTCTAGCTGGGAGCTATCAATTGTGTTTAAGTGTTGGGTATGTATATGGACATATAGTTGGTGCATAAAATGACACATTTTTGGTGGATTGGCACTGTCCTGTGGACAAAAAGTCATTATGGGGTCTTAGTACTGCATTGCAGCCTGATCACTTTACAGAAGTTACCTGAAGGACAGCTCTGTATTACTTGGATGTGTCTGCATTTTGTTTTGTCTGTCTTTTGATTATTATGATCCACTGAGTAATGGGACGTATTCTGCTAAGGACAAAAAAGAATTTCTAGGCAGAGGCAGCAAACTCTTCTCTGCCAAAAAATGAGAGAGTTTTTAAAAAAGACAAAACACCCCACCACCACCACCACACACACACACACAAATTCTTTATAATTCAGTTCAGTCTGATCTTTCAAACTTATTGGATTTTCTCTAATTGGATTGGCTTATCAGAGGGCTGGGTGGAAAGGAAGGAGGAGAAGGGACTGTACCTCTTCAGCAACTGATCTACAGAGGAAGGAAATTCTTCAAATCCTGTCAAACAGTGTTGCCTTTTTGTTGCTACAGGAGCAAAGGTTGAAGGTCTCATTATCCCTGTTGTAGACCCCAAAGATGGATTATTTCTATCTGTGGGTTGTTTCACTGATTCCACAAAGTCATGGAGCAGTTTCATGTGTGAGAAAGAAGGGAAAATCTTCTGTTACTACATCGTGCTTGCATAGTGTAAATCAGTTCTCATGTAGTGAAATGGCAGTTGCTCCACACTGCCATTCTGATGATTATTGACACTGCAACAGTGGCATATCTGCACATGTGTTTGAAGTTTCCACACCTCCATTGAATCAAATTCAAAGACATATCTGTATTAGTCTGGAAAATCAGTATGCAAAGGGATCATGCAACATCTCAAAGTCTCAAAGCCGCTGCAAGATTCCTTTCCAGTAAATCAAATGGTACCATGAAGGCCTTGACAAGTAGTTATGCACCATCCAAGAATGCATAACTGCATATGCAATAGTTACACCACCAGAAATTTTCCTAGACAACTGTGAGCTGAATTACATTACAATAAGGCTAATAAGTAAGCTTCCCTCTGCCACTTGGGAGAGATTAGAAGACCGTGCTGGTGAACTGAGGATTCAGCTTTATTGAAAGAAATTCACTTCTGTCCCATTCCCTGACAGACCAGGGTCTGGACAGAATGAGAGCTCTGAGTGCATGTCTTCTCCATGTTAATATAATTTTCTAAAAGCTGCCAAGTTTGAATGGAGGAGATGGACAAGCCTGGTTAGAGTCAGCCAGCCACAGCTCAGGGAATGTTGTGCTGCGTGGGGAAGAAATGATACAAAACTGAGGCTTGCCTGTGTCAGAAGTCAGAAAGGGAAATGATGATATATAGGGAGGAAAAAGATAGGAACAGAGACAGGATAGTCAGCCAGAGGAAATATCTAAATATGGTTTTAGGGACCTGTGAATGAATGAGTAGTTTAAGGTTTAATGTGTTATTTATATGTCTGTCAAAGGCTGCATCTGCACTGCAGTTTGATACCACTTCAACTGCTGTGGCTCAATGCTTTGTTATTCTTGTGGTTGTGTGCCTTCACGTCATTCCCAACTTATGGTGACCCTAAGGTGAATTTATCACAGGGTTTTCTTGGTAAGATTAGAACTGATGAGGTTTGCCTTTGCTTTCCCATGAAACTGAGAGAATATGATTTGTCCAGGGCCACCCAGTGGGTTTCCATGGCCAAGGCAGAATTCAAACCATGGTCTCCAGAGTCATAGTCCAAAACACAAACCACTACACCAAGCTGGCTATGGCTCAGTGCTATGGGATTTGTAGTCTGTTGTGGCACTAGAGCTCTCTGATGGAGAAGGTTATATATCTCACAAAACTACAGATCCCAGAAGTCCATGGTACTGGGCCATGGCAGTTAAAATGGTATCAAACTGCATTAAATCTATGGTGTAGAGACACCTTAATAAACCTCCACATGCTTGTTCTTTGTTTACTACTCTGTCTCTGTCTGTGCCTATTAAGCTGGTGGAGAGTCTGGTCATGCTGACCACAGCAAACTCACCACAGCAACACAGTGACTGGTCCACATAGGGGGAATCACTTTGAGGCCCAAGTACCGCATCCAGGGAGGGATCTTGAGGGGACAAGGGAATGACAGGAGCCCAGAGGTTGGAATTGTGGGGCCAGCCTGAAAAGGGGATCGATCACACCAAGTCACTTATGTGCTGAAAAAAAGTTTCCATCTAGCTAAAAATGTCTGGCAGATGTTTTGGTCATCATTCACGACAAGGGCAAAGCTGGCCATCTACAGTCTCCTTTCATGTAAACAACTTCCATGTAATTTTGTTTTCCATTCCTTTCATGCAATTCTATTTTTATGGAATTCTATTTCAAAGGTCATTTTTCTAAGTTTTTAATTGTACTGTCCCAATTTTGGGAATAAAGCAGGATAGAAATAAATATAATCATCATGATCACGATCATCCTCTATTCTCACTTTTCTTCTTCCAGACTTGTTCCACCCAGGGATCCTCAGACTTGGATCCCTGGGTGGAACAAGATATCATAGGCGCGATACAGACCGCCCGTGTAGAACGGGTGCCGCCATTTTGTATGCGCTGAGCTCGTACTATGGTTAGGGGTGTCCGGAAAAGACGCCCCTTTCTAACCCTAGTATGTGCTTGGCCCATACTTTACGCCCATGCAGAATGGGCCATAGAATCATAAAGTTGGAAGAAACCCCAGAGACAATGCAGTCCAATCCCCTGCCATGCAGGAACACAGAATCAAAGCACCCCCAAAGCACCCCCAACAGATGGCCATCCAACATCTGTTTAAAGACCTCCAAGGGAGAAGATTCCACCACACTCCAAGAGAGTGTGTTCCACTGTCGAACAGCTCTTACTGTCAGGAAGTTCTTCCTAATATTGAGGTGGAATCTCTTTTCCTCTAGTTTGAATCCTTTGCTATGGATCCTACTCTCTGGAGGTGCAGAAAACAAGTTTGCTCCATCCTCAGTATGACAAAACCTAGGGAACATAGTTTTGTGGGCTTTTCAGGAAGAGTTTCTTCCTGATGTTTTGCCAGCATCTGTGACTGGCATCTCCAGAGAATGCTTGCCTGGAAAAAGTGGGTATATACAGTATATACTGTGTGAGCCTGGGAATGCAGGAGTGGTTTGCTGAGTCCTCATTTTGCTATTCTTCAAGACTGATAGCCAATTTTTTTTTCACTTTAAGAGTTTCTTCTTTCCAGTTGAAATTATCCAGAAGTTTGTGGTTTTCAATGGCTTATCTGTGCATCCTGACATGGTAGTGGTTGACATGGTCCAGAATAGTATGCCCAGGATGGTTTGTGGCACATTCTGCAATTGCTGATTTTTCTGGCTGGCCCAGTCTGCAGTGTCTGTTGTGTTCCTTGATTCTTGTTTGCACACCCAATTTTTTCCAGGCAAAGCATTCTCTGAAGATGCCAGCCACTGATGCTGGTGAAATGTCAGGAAGAAACTCTTCTAGAATATGGCCACATAGCCTGAAAAACCCACCAAAAAATATGGATGCCAGCCCTGAAAGCCTTCGACTTCACACTAGGGAACATAATTCCAAAGGGAAACTTGCATTGTACCTCTTGAGCCCAAGTAAAGCCGTATTAGTTTCTCCTACAAAAGGGTAATCATTTTACTTTTCATTTGTAGTGGAAAATCAAGCAGCATCCTGCTCCATTCCTGTTGCCGGAAGCAGACAAGCAACATCGTCTTCTGGGACCTCCTTGGGACCCCTGGCAAGCCATGGAGAATCCCTGTTGCTGTGCACCCAGATACAGGAATGGAGTAGTATGCTTCTCTTTTGCCCTACTGCTCCATTTCCACATCTAATAGATAGCCAAAGTGGGAGGCCTGCCTTAGCAACAATGTGGGTTTGGGGGGATGCCACAGTTCTGTCTGATAGAACTTTATGGTAAGCCTTCCTATTTGGGGATCAGCTAAATAGCTAAATAGTGGCATTAGGGAACAAAGGAAAAGTGATTTTAAAACAGAAGGGTATCCACTGAGGGAAGGGTCTAAATACCCTAAAGGCACTGGATCCTGCCTGATTTTAGAAGCTAAGGATGGTCAGCCCTAGTTAATAATAATAATAATAATAATAATAATAATAATAATCTTTGATCGGAGGTCACCAATGAATACTAGGTGTTGTGGGCTCTGTTTCAGAGGAAGGAACTAGCAAAACCACCTCTGATGGTTCCTGTCAAGTACTCATATGTACTGGCTGACTTTGGCTCAGAAATCCAAACTTCAGTGTGAAACAGCAGGCTTTATTCAGAAACCAAAGCAATTCACAGCATGGTGATGTTGTTAGAACTAAAGCAAGTCTTAGAAGCACAAAGCATTTCAAGCCCTTTCATGTGCTCAAAGCCCATTTCATCCTAAACCAAAATATCCCTTTTCCCAGGACAACCCCATTGTATCTCTTCCCTCCAGGCATTCCCATGGAACTGAACTTGGTAGATCCTGGTGCCTATTACCTCCCCTGCACATCTGCTTGTCAACCAACTCCAGCAGAGATAAACTTTCTTTCCACCCAACAATGCCAATGGTATGACCCATTATTAAGCAATACAAAGCAAAGTAGGTGCAGAATAAATGAGCAACAAACATGGTAGGAATGCTGAGGGACTTAGATCCTGACACTATTTGGAGATCAGCTAAATACTAAAGCAACAGGAGCCTTGTTCCATAGTCATCCTGACAACCCTACAAGCAACTGAAAGCATCCCAGGGGATGTATCTTGCAGAGGCTACTGCAGCAAAGTGTGGTACTGAAGTCTTTTGGTTCAGGCTTAGAAGAAAGGGAAAAACAGAACATTATGGAAACTATAGTTCTTAGTACATCTCCCCTCTGTCATCATACTGAAGTTCAGGTTTGCAAATGGTGTTCCAAAATGGCATCCCTTTACCCCATCATTTGACGTACGAATGGTTAACATGAGGGGAAGCTGACACTGGAGAAGCTGTACACCATCATGGAATTTGGTGGCTCTGATGCTACTGGGGTTGTGGTTTTATTATTATTACTTTGGGTTGTAGTGTGAACTTTAATGGTACTATCCAATATGTGGAGCTCCATCCCTCAAATAGCTTCCACACTTTGGATTGCTATACTTGCAAAATTCGCATTCTCCCCTCGCCTGTCTGTTCCTCCTTTTCTCCTTGCATCAGCTGCCGCTCTGGGTAGTACACCAATACATGCTATCAATATATACATGAAGCAGACTCCCTTAATCAGTTTAAAAGCCTTTTGAAAATGTATTTTGCAGATGTCTCACTAGCTGAATCTTTATTTATAGGCTTATGCTGGGACAGTCATTTGAATTTTTGTTGTGAGTCCATATTTTATTATGCATTTTATTTGGTTCTTTATTGAAAGCCTTTTGAAGTCACACACAGGATACAGGGGCAGTGATTAGATAAAAGCAGGCCTATCTGAAGATCTCTCCCTCAATCCTCCTGCCTGCTGGGCCTTTTCACCCCGTTACCTATATGAGTGTGGTCAGACCTCTGACTATAGTTGCTATACCAGTCCGTTCTCCCAGTCCTTCCTCCCATCCCATGAAACCTTGATGTTCCCATGCTGTTAACATGAATTATTGACATCAGAAATGCAGACACATTAGATGGAGGTTATGGCAATGTTATTTTTCTGGAAGGAATGAATCAAGAATGAATTAATGAGCTCCAATGGGTGGAAAGGAAAAGGAGGCATATTTAGATGAGAAGGAAGGGGGGAATCGAAGGGAGTACTCTGTTCTCAGCAGTCAAACATGACAGTCCGTCATTGGATGTCTTTGAGACAAGACTGGGTGAGTTCCAAGCAGATGTCTCTCACTTGAGCTTTGTGGCCTGTTCAAGAAATTAATTGACCACTTTCTTTCCAAACGGATAAGATCCATCTAGAAGGGTTGTTTTTTTTTGTGAGTGTGTGCTATGTGGTACATGCATAGGCTACATTTATTTTTGAGGCACACACCACAGTGTAAAAAAGCTCTTCATTGTAGATATGTAGTGTCACTATCAAAACATATCTCACTGTGTATCAGGAATTTGTTGTACTTTCACAACACCACTGAGTGTGGCAAACAACACATGGAAAAGAATGTACGTGCGATCTTGGCTCATTGTCTTAAAACTAATATGAAGCTTCATGAATTGCTTTTTCCCAGAACCTGGACCTGATACAAAAACCCTCAGCTATATTCTTGCTCTGCCTTACAAATTTTAACTGATTTTTCTCTGGTTGGCAGAGTATTTCCAATAAGCCATCAGATTTTTTTTTAGTTCTATGTTTATGATTTTTCATGAATCCTGTGTTCAAAGCTCAGTTTGGACTTACTTCTCAAGCACCATTAGTCCAGCAATGGTAGGAAGATCCTTGGGCTAAGAAGACATTCTAAGCTGGGAACTCCATGCAGCTGATGCTCGCTGATCCTCCTGTTTCCAGAATAGACTCAATTAAGAATAATTGCCTGCACAAAAAGCATCCAGGTCTAGGATAGAGTTGTTATGCCTGTTTCAAAAACATCTTCAGTGTGGAGCCAGGTAGTACTTCATATGCTAGAGCTTACTCCAAGATGCCCACCAAAACGTCTTGGCACAACATGCTAAACATGCAACAAAGCCATCAACAGAATGTGAACATTTTCCCCTAGGTTTGACATGCCCCATTATGGCATATAATGAGTTCCAAATGAAAGAAATACACAAGGGTGTGTGGGGATTTGTAAGGCCAGTGTGATAAATGGCAGTGCAATGTGATAAGGAGCAGAATGGTGTGATAAATGGAAAGGACCATTCCCCTTTCGACCAGGCCACCTACTCAACATTCTATCTTGTCCAAGACAATACACAGCCCCAAGTGCTTGCACACAGTATAACCTTTGACAGTGGGCAAGAGGCAGCATTGGTACATTTCACTCCATTTCAGTGAGATCATGGTGAAGGTAAGCAATAGAACCTGATAATAAATCTTGCAATATTGTTAACGCCACCTAACTTTCTGACAATGTTCATTACGAGCTTCAAACTGTGACAAATCTCACTGATTCTCATTATTTTGATTTGGAGGGAGAAAAAAAACTGAATTATGCTGCTCATATCCACTCGATGAAAAGAAAATCCCATCTGTTTGTGCATTATTCTTTCCAAGTGCTTGTTTGCTTTTTCATTATACCCTAAAAATTCAAATGTAGAAGAAGTGAAACTTCTTTCCCCTACAGTGCTATTGGTTTTTATTTTTTTAAAAAAACAAATGCAATGGCAACATCAGTTTGTTTAAGTAAACATAAATAGCTGTCTCATTGTACATCAGACTCTTGGTCCATCTCACCCATCACTGTCTAATAAGGCATCCAATAGCTCTCCAAGGGCTCAGATGGGTTCCCATACCTGCATCCCAGCATTCCTTGAATGCCAAGGATCTGAATACAGGAAAGTGACTGTTCATAGTGCAGTAGTAGTATTGTCAGCTTTGACTGGCCATGACTTCAGACAATTTTCCCCCAGGCATACCTGAATAATCCTACCATTCCCTTATGTTCTCCCATCTAAATATAAATCAGACCTGGGCCTGCTGAACTTCCAAAATCAGACATTATTGGCTCTGCTATGCCTGCAAAGCATGTGCTCCTCCACTGAACCATGTCCTCTCCCACAGTTCTTCTTCCTGTATTGCTATGTACTTTATATGTATTAGCCTACTATCCCCACCACCTTTCCCTTCTTCTTTTATGTCATGTCTTTTTAGATTGTAAGCCTGAGGGCAGGGAACCGTCTAATTAAAAAGGTTGTATGTACAGCACTGTGTAAATTTACAGCGCTTTATAAATAAAGGTTAATAATAATAATAATAATAATAATAATAATAATAATAATAATAATAATAATAATAATAGGACTTGAACAGAATAGGTTGATCCCAACTGTAACTGTGCCCAGCAGAAGCCAGCTAAGGACACAATACTTCTGAAAGCCATGGATAGTGTCTCATCTGAGGTTCCGTGATAATGCAGTTTCAAAATTTGATTAAGGCTCTGGTGAACATGTTCTAATTTCAATATTCCTTTTGAAAGCAGCTCATTCAGTGCAATTTGCCCCACCAACATCTCCACCACTAGAACTTACATCAGCACATCCTCATAGCCTTTCTAGGTAATTTGGCTTTTAGGGCTTAGAGAGTAAACATTTCTGTTGAGGTTCCCCCAGAACCTTACTCAGGTGCCCTGTAGCATGGAAGCCAGGGACTTCAGGTTGTCCAACCACCCAGGTGTAGAGGTGCCATTACCCATAGGGGTGAAAAGATCTGGTGGAAGACATCTTGCCCTGACTGCTGAGCAGGGATAGTGTGGGTAGTGATGGTTGTGTTGTCTACTATGGTCACCATGAACATTTCAGAAAGTAGAAGCTGAATAGTACCCAGAAGTAGCATCAAAGACTTAGGGAATGGTGATTTTTCACACTCATCCCCACCCCTGCACATGAGTAAGCCACCACTGACATTGAAAATGCATACACATACAAACCCTCATGGCCTATAGCAGTGATGGCGGGTTGTGTGGGTTGAAGCATTAATTCTGCTACACAGCTCTTATGTTGAATGGCAATGCTGTGCAATTGAACAGAAACACCACAGATGCAACCCAATGCACAATGTAATGTTATTGTGCATGCATGCACAATGCACATTTCACACATCCACATGCAATGTGGATGTACATGTGGCTGTAATGACATCAGACCCACAACTCCTATGGAGTTTTAACTGTTTTAATTGGATTGTCTGTTCCCTGTTTCCTGTTAAAACTTTTGCAATACAGCTTATGTTCATCAAATTTATTTTAACATAAATTGTAAGCTACCTTGTGTCCCATATTGGGAGAATGCTGAGGTAATACAGTGGACCTTTGTTATACGCTGGGGTTTGGTTCCAAGATCCTCCGTGTATAACAAAATCCGTGTATGCTCAAGTCCCATTAAATATAATGACAGAGCAAAATGGTGTCCCTTATAAAAAATGGAAAATCATGGTTTGATATTTGAAATGTATACTTTTTGGGAGCATTTTCAAACCGTGTATGCTTGAATCCGTGTATAAAAAAATCTGTGTATAAGAAGGGCCGACTGTACACAAACAAACACACCCTGCTTCCATAATCTTGAACTGAATGTGGACATTCTGCATGGAGCAAAAATGTTCAACCAATCCTGTAGGGAAACTGACTTATGCATCCCTAAGGCACCAATAGGATTTTGTCCCTTGCTCATTATGTGCTATTTCTCACTTATTGTTCACAGGCACCTTTGCACATTACCTTAAGAATAAAACATTTGTATCATGTTACTAATGTGTTATATTACTTTCTCTTTTTCATTCTTATTCTTTTTACAAAATAAAAATATAAATGGAAAAAATGGTTTTTGAATTTCCCCCGTAACCAGCATTGGTATCCATTTATTCAGTGTTGTATCATGTAACACATAAAAAGTAACAAAATCACATGTAACATGTTGTTTGTTTTTCAGTAACAAAGACATTGTGGCATTATTTTTCAAAGAAACATAAAGACAGGCAACTTCTTTAACACTATATCCTTGCTATTTCTAACACATTGTCCCCGACTAAATATCCTGTGGGCCTCCCTCCTCTCCCGTGGCCGTGAGGTTGGGCTAATGGGTTTTTTATTGTTTTTAAGGATTGTTGTTTGTGTTTTTAACCTGTATGCTGTTTGCACTTTGGTGCATTTTGTTAGCCGCCCTGATCGCTGGAAGGGCGGGGTACAAATAAAATTTTATTATTATTATTATTATTAGGAGGGTAATTTGGGGGAAATTTTAGCCACCATTGGCCATTTTCTATTTTTAATTATATTTGTGTCATCAGCATCAACATCAACATTATCATCATCATCCCAGTCAAAAAGAAATTAATGTCTGCCATTCTATTAATCAGTTGCAATATCATAGGCTGGATGTACGATGCTGTTACTGCTAGGGATTCATGTTTATAGTCATGAATGACTGAATGTGACCCCAAAACCAACTTCTGTAGCCTAGAGAGCAAGATCGCATGCCAGACAGCTAGGCATCCCATGAGCTTGAATCTACAACTATGCAGAACAGTGGAGGATAAGGGGGCTTGGAGATGTCTCATACACAGAGTCGCCTTGAGTCGAGGTCGACTCGAGGGCAGTGGCATTACTGGGAGGTGCAGGGGGGCAGACCATACCAGGTGATGCCCCAGAGGAGGGGTGACACCAGGTTGGGTCCTCCTCTGCCTTTGGTGCTGGAGGGGTGAATGGTCACCCTTCTTGGCTGCTCCATTGCCTGGCTTTCTCCCTGGGAAGAAAGCTTGGTGAAGAAGCAGCAGGAGGAGCGAATGCACACCCTTTTCAGGTGACACCCTCCGCATCAGGTGACACCCAGCTAGTGACACTACTGCACAAGGACAGCTAACAACAACAAAATTGCTGTACATACAGTTGAATATATTTCTATGGTGCTTAACTGCCCATCAGTACCTTCAATGTACTACACTTGATTCACAGGGATTGTGGAAACAGCAAGCACAATCACAGCTCTGCAACTGACTGAACAATGTTCATATCCAGCAGACAGGTAGTGGAGTACAGCCACTTCATAGCTATGTGAGCATAGATTTACACTGCCCAAACAGGCTGTAGATCTTGACTAAGATTCCAGGCTCTGCATTTGTAATGTTGTCAAATCAGTGTTGCAGCATCAAGAAATTTTATTTATTTATTTATTTATGAGATTTATTGCCTGTCTTTCTCCCAAAATGGGATTCAAGGAAGCTCACAATAATTTACAAAGACAGAACTGATACACTGATTACAAAAGTTAAAAATAATTAATTAATACTAATTTTAAAACATAAGTTAAAAGCAGCATAGTTTAAACCAATAAAAAAAATTAAAGCATTAAACACACCACATTACACAAGTCAATTTAATTTACTTTAAAAATAAACCTTAAGTCATGTGGGCTGCCACATGAGCAAGAGATATGATTGAGAGGCCACTGGAAGAATGCAACTAAACTTACAGTGAATGTCACTAAAAAAAAGGGATGGCTGGCTGCAGCTTTGCACAAATGCAAGTAAGGTACTTCTTGTTTATTCTTAGATTTGACTAGGGCACCTGGCAAAAATAACATAGAAAATGAGTAGTGTGTGTGTGTGGGGGGTCATTTTCCAGATTTTTTTTCCCTGAGACATGCACTGAAGCAAAATGCTGTAGGTCTAAAGAATATGGAAATAAATAGATTTTTCTAACCCTATAAAGTGTTGGCTTCAGCGGGCAAAGGGCCCTGTATCTGTTGAGCAAATTTGCAATTGCAAATGGGTCCTTTTTCGAAGAGTCTGTGTCTATTCTGCTGGAAAGAAAAAGAAGGAAAGAAATTTGCATATGCATATTGATTTATCCAACCCAGGAGCAAATTCTGCCACTCTCAGAACGGCACCATACAACTTTCAAATTTCTCCCCATTTGCACAATTAGCGCTGGCAGGGAAAATGTGCTGGCTGGTGAAGCATGGTCTCTTATCCCCTTCTCTGCCAAGTGCACAACTCCTCAGAGTGCTTCAAGGGAGGAAAGAAAGAAAAGTGGGCACCCTAGTTAAATGTCGACCTGCATGAAAGAAACAAACAGGGGTGTTTTTCAGTAAATTCAAACAACAAGAAAAATATGCATTTATCTTGGTGCATTCTTACACTTCTTCATTTATTATCCCAGCAGATTTTTCAAATCATGATTCAGGAATATGCAAGGGACAAGGCCCATCATTGTACCAAATAAAGCTGTACCTCTTGGACTTTTGGTTTGATTGATCTTGGTGGCTTTCCCCAGTTTGAATCATAGGATCACAGAGTCCATCCAGTCCAACCCCTTCCAGACATTCCACCATTATGATTGTCCTCCTGTGAACATGGCCCAGCTTGTCAACATCCTTGAATTGGGCAGCTAGTGTTTTTCATGGTGAAGCAGAGTATGGCAAAGTATTTAGTTGCTATTACAATTTTCTGTGTCTCCTGTTACTTTTTCGCAGGGAAAACTCACTACTTGCATGTTTCTCAAAAATAACTGAAATACAAAATGTTCATTGGCTTTTTAAAAAATTGAGTTTATTTGCTTGTCTGCGATACAAAGCATACTTTCATCCAATGCATCTTGTCACCTTAACACTCAAGAGTAGTGTCACCTGGTAGGTGCTGAGTGTGTGGTCCGCACCCAGTGACACCGTCAGAGGGAATGATACTGAAATGACTTGCCAAAGAAGGTGGTCTCCAGCTCCCCATTTCTGCCTCATGCCCTCACAAAGCTTGGAACCTCAGGCACAGGCTGGATCTCACCTGAGGAACATGCAATCTGACAACAAAACCCACACTCAACTTCATTTCCCAGAGTAAAAAGCATCAACTGTGAGAAAGAGAGACATAGGTCTCTCTCCACACACACACACACACACACACACACTGGAGTTATCCAGTGTCAGAGTTAGGTGCACTTCAAATAACTTCTTCCATTTCTTGGTTCTCCACATCATCTTCATTCTCAAGCCTGCCACCATAACATGAGCTAGATACACCACTCTCTTCACTCCTTCACTGAAGGGTGCCACCAAGCTCTCATCTCACCCAACAGTCCTTCTTCTTTCCCCAGCTCAGTTAAGCTCATCTCAGATCATGATGGGCCTTGTGTTGTTGTTGCTTTTCATAAAAAGTGCCCACAAGAGATAGATGGTGTCTCTGCAGATTCTCCTTGTCCCTCCTCCTTCCATCTCCCTGAACAAGCAACATACTGCCCTTTCCGGCTCTGAATTTTTGCTCAATTCATCTGCTGCCTCAGCTGAAGTTCACCAGCAATTATTCTAAATTCCCACCTCATGGAACCTCAGCCCTCCATTTTTTGTTCAGCACTGTCATCACTGTCACTATGACAGGCAAACAAACAAGCCAAGCTACGTCTGGAGCATCCCCCTTTCAATGCAAGGAATTTCCCTCCCTTCTCCTTTATCCTTGTGCCCCCACCCCCAGAGCAAACCAACAAGCACTCAAGTCTCACATAAGGTGGATGGGAAGATGAACAAAGCAGGAGGAGAATCATGAATTACTGCAGTGGGTGACACCAACCCTAGGGACAGCACTGACAATGAACTGTAAAAGCACATACCAGCAACCTAACCCAACACTTGGATGCTAAGATTTCATTTCATGAGGTTGCTCTTGTAACTATAAAACTAACTAACAGTGGTTACAGCCACACTGACAATGAAGCGAAGCTATCTCTGAATACATCTGTGTCACAACAGACAAAAAAGTACAACCTTATACGACACCAACAGGATTCTGGCTGTAAAATGACAAATGAACTAATTAAGAGGCTAATACTAAATGCTAAAGTAGGGAGCAACTTGTGACCCTCTAGATGTTGTTAGTCTGCTACATACATCAGTTCTGTCCGATAGTGAAGGTCTGTGTGGATTCATTGACTCTAGCCAAGAGGTCCACAGTGTGGGCTGTGTTATGTTTAGCTAGGAGAAGAGAAGACTGAGAAGTACCACAATAGCTATCTTTAAATATCTGATGGGATGTCATGTTGATGATGGAGCCAGCTTGTTTTTTGCTGCTTCAGAGACTAGATCACAAACCAGTGGGTTCAGATTAAAAGAAAGGAGATTCTATCCAAGTGTTAGAAGAACTTCTTTGCTCTAAAAGCCATTCAGCAGTGGAATGATCTGCCTCAAAGGGTGCTAGACTCTCCTTCTTTGGAAGTCTTTAAATAGAGGATGGGTGGATATCTTTAAGGTGTGCTTCAATTGCTTATTCCTGTATGACAGGGAGTATTTATTATTATTATTATTATTATTATTATTATTATTATTATTATTATTATTAT
>NC_056523.1:328635323-328639007 GCF_019175285.1 Sceloporus undulatus | reverse complement strand
GGTATTTATACCCTGCTCTTCAGCCCTAAAGGCTATCAGAGCGGTTTACAATTATTATTATTAATTAGACGGTTCCTTGCCCTCAGGCTTAATCTAAAGACTAGATGGCCCTTTTGAACCATTCCATTTCTACAGTCCTATGATTCTAAGTTGCATGTCCTTGTTCTAAAGAGTATGTCAGGTCCCTATGATCCTTTTGATACTGTTGGACCTCAGTCCTCATCATTCCTCATCATTCCTCATCACTCGCTAAAGCTGATGGGCATGACAATCCAACATCTGCAGCGCCATAAGTTGCCTATCCATGTTTTAAAACTTGGATCCATAGGTTTCTATATAAAGTGGAACGATATCTGGTATAGTTGTATATTTCATATATCTTATAGATCTATCCGGATTGATACTTTTTTTCTTGGGTTAAAATTATGGAGCATCATGAACTTGGATATTACTAATCAGTAACATAGGATATTAACTTTAGCAAATTCATGACTGTAAAATTTACTCTGTGATTTTGTTCTCAAGGAGAGAAAATGGTGTTTTTTATCTTAGGATGATTACTGGTTTTGCACAGGCTTCCTGTCTGTCAGCAGCCAACCCTGGAGCGAGGCCATACTCGAGTCAAGTATTCACCTCTCAAAATGGAGGAAATAAAATCACCAACGTGCTCTCATGAATACATGAATCCGACCTCAGAGATAAGCAACTCGAGGGTGGAACCGGGTGGTGAAGAGGTTCATCTGACAGGATGAAAGGGTCCCAAGATGAGTTTGCCATCTTAACTCCTCCTCACCCACTCGACCTCCAAAGAATAAGGAAAGGATTTTCAATTAGGTATTAAACGGGAAGGCGCCTGTGATGTTCTATTCCTACAGGAAGACATCAGTAATTTGTTTGTTCCAAAGGCACCACTCATATTCACACAAAATGGCATTTAAATGTTAATCGAGTCAGGGGATGGGAAGTGTGTGCCAATCACGATCTGACTTAAGGTCAAGGTTTTTGTCTTAAAGAAGGGCTCAATGTTAATTCCAAATTTAAAATTCTTGACAGATCACAGAGGAGGGTTTTCCCCCACCACCCTTTTCAAATGCCTGCTACAATCTGGGCTGTTTGATTCATTTTAATGCGGAATTAACTACTGGGAAAAGGAAGACATCCCAAGTCTTCAAGGAAATGGCAGGGCAAAGAGGCAGAGTGGAGTAATCCGGTAGCCACTACGCGAAACAGGAAGAGAAACCAATTTAGGGGTCGCTTCATCTCCTGTCTGCATGCACAGAAAAACCAAAGCAAAGTCATTTACATCATCACAAGATGAAGGTAATTACAAGAGCTTTTAGGGACTCAGTAATGGAGTGGGGAAAGGTGAAGAATATCCACCATATAAAATTTACCTGAGACTCTTGGTCTCAAGTGAATATTTGTATTTCTTTGATACATTAAATAATAATAATAATCAAGGCCTTTAGAGTCTGATTTATAAATATGATAGAGAAACTGTGATCTCTCGATATCTTTGTTCTTGATACAAAGGGCCTTGTCCTGAGGCATCCATTGGAAATGTGCAAAGCAGAAATTGCATTACCATTTCAGTCTCTGTTTCCCAGGGTGCCGATCTGTCGATATAGGACACTGTGGTATTTAGAGACTTCAGAACTTTTGAAAGAATGTCATTCTGTGCAGATGTCCCTATGATGTTGGAAAACAGCTACCCACATTTTAACACTATCAGGAAAAACCGGCACAATGCCAAGCTAAGTGACTTGCCAAAGGCTACAAATGGCTGATCATATATTTGCATAGTGCTATCAGCCAGATGGAAGGTCAGCTATGAAGAAACTAGATATGATCCTTAAGTGACAAGACAGATCATTAAATACTAAAGCCAGGATTGTCCATTACATCATATTTCTGATTTCTACGTGTGGTTGTGAAAGCTAGACTATGAAGAAAGTTGATAGAAAAATAATCAATTCATTTGAAATGTGGTGCTGGAGGAGAGTTCTGTAGATCCTATGGACTGCCAAAAAGAACAAACATGGGTCCGATAATAAATCAGGCCTGATCTCACCCTAGACACCAAGATGAATAAACTGAAACTATTGTACTTTGGACATATCATGAGAAGACAGGCCTCACTGGAAAACACAATGATGCTAGATAAAGTGAAAGGCAATAAGAAAAGTGGGAGACAGCATTACAGGTGGATAGATGCAGTCAAGGAAACCACAGTCCTGATTTTCAAGACTTGCAAGACTTGAACAGAACTGTTGATGACCAGAGATCCTGACTTGACAGCAGTTAACAACTGCAACAGTAATCCAGATATTGATGGGCTGAGACCCTGCATTGAAGAGGTACAGCATAAATTTAGGCTTATGGAGTTATATCTCCATTAGTCTACACCAGAATGGCAATTTTGCACAACCTTATGTTCACTGTGGATTGATACCAATTCTGCCTCATGTATAACTTCAGTTTTGTACCTTTTAATTGAATATGGACATTACATGTCAGGGACAAAAAAAAACCTCATGCATAAGGAAACTACTGCATGCCTAACACACCAACAGGTCAACAGGCAAAGTGTTGTATTGTATTGTATATTCAAAATATTTATCAATGACTTGGATGAAAGAAAAGGGGGTATGATTATCAAATTTGCAGATGACACCAAATTAGGAGGAGTAGCTAATACCCCAGAAGACAGGATAAAAATTCAAAATGACCTTAATAGATTAGAAATCTGGGCCAATGAAATTCAATACAGAGAAATGTAAGGTACTGCACTTAGGGCGGAAAAATGAAATGCATAGATGGGGGACACCTAGCTTAAGGAGACTACATGTGAAAGGGATCTAGGAGTCCTAATAGACTATAAGATGAACATGGGTCAACAGTGTGATGCGGCAGCTAAAAAGGCCAGTGTGTTTTTAGGCTGAATCAATAAAAGTATAGTGTCTAGATCAAGGGAAGTAATCGTGCCATAGTATTCTGCTTTTGTCAGGCCTCGCCTGGAATATTGTCTCCAGTTCTGGGCACCACAATTCAAAATGATGTTGAGAAACTGGACCGTGTCCAAAGGAGGGTGACCAAAATGGTGAAAGGTCTGGAAACCATGTCCTATGAGGAATGACTTAGGGAGCTGGGGATGTTTAGCCTGGAGAAAAGCAGGTTAAGAGGTGATATGATAGCCCTGTTTAAATATTTGAAGGGATGTCATATTGAGGAGGGAGCAAGCTTGTTTTCTGCTGCTCCAGAGACTAGGACCCAGAACAATGGCTGCAAGCTGCAGGAAAAGAGATTCCACCTGAACATTAGGAGGAACTTCCTGACAGTTAGGGCTGTTCGAAAGTGGAACAAACTCCCTCAGAGAGGGGTTGAGTCTTCTCTGGAAGTCTTTAAGCAGAGGCTGGATAGTCATCTGTCGGGGATGCTTTGGTTGAGATTTCCTGCATGGCAGAATGGGATTGGACTGGGTGGCCCTTGGGGTCTCTTCCAACTCCATGATTCTATGTATTAGGTACTGTATATTTTAATTTTAATCTTTTACATGTGTTAGCCACTTTGAGTCCCAGTCTTGGGGAAAAGGCTGTAAATCTGTAAAGATGATGATGATGATGATGATGATGATGATGATGATGATGATGATGATGATGATGATGATGATGATGATGATTGGTC
>NC_056523.1:328614404-328635313 GCF_019175285.1 Sceloporus undulatus | reverse complement strand
TTGCTATCTGTGTGGTATGAATATCAATACCCAGAACTTTCAGCATCATAGAATCATAGTGAGTTGGATGGATTATCTCCAAGGATTATCTGGGATTGAGCAAATGCAGCCTGTAGGCTATATGCAATTTCCCAGGGCCATATTTGTGCCCATCGGATCCTGGACATCAAAATAAATGTACTCTAGGGCTGCATCCACATTGCAGAAATAATCCAATTTGACACTGTTTTAACTGCCATGGTTCCATGCTAGGGAATCTGAGATTAGTAGTGTTTTGTGATATTTATCCTGCTGTGTCAGAGAATTTGGGTGCCACAACAAACTGCAAAGCCAAGAAATCCATAGCATGGAGCAACAGCAGTTAATGTGGTGTCAAACTGGGTTATTTCTGCAACAAGACTGCAGCCTAGGTGGTGTAGGGAACACTTCCACTATGTTTTGACCACCCCCGGCCAACTGAGTCCCAGGATAGGCTTATTCAAAACAGGGAGTGAAAAGGAAATTCTCATAGTTTAAAACAGGCCTTTCCTGGTCCTAAAATGATCCATGGAGGCCCAAATCATGATGAAAATGTCTCTGTGTGAACTAGAGGGCATCTGGAGGAATTTTTTTCTGGGAATGAGTGTGAGAAGGGTGCCTCCTTCCAAGCTCTCCTTGGAGGCTAATGTACCCCTCTAGTCATTCTCAGTTGCTCACCTTTGGTCTGGTCCAAACTCTGACAGTGCATGGATCTACAACTAAAGCATCTCTGATAGGTGACCAAACAGCCTCAGTTTTAAATATTCCAGCAAAGAGGAGTCCACAATCTTATGAAGCAAAGAAACCAGGACTTTGGCACATATACACACGGAGTAGGGATGTTTCTCAGTCCCAGTCTGATGGCATATCTCCAAATTTTGCCTACCTTTCCTTATCATTCTTTCTTACCTGCTTGCTGGACTTTTATTTTCCTTGCATAATTATTCATGCTCTTGGTTTCATGCATTTTCCCCTAAAATGCTTCTTAGCTGTTTTCAAGTGTGGGCATTGTTACAATTTAGTAGATGCTAGTATAAACTGTTGGTTGGGTCCAGTGGGTAGGGAAACCGTAAGAAAGAGGCCATACTTGCTAGTTCAGTTAGGAAAGAGTCAGAGAGAGCTGGACAGGAGAAGAAATGTGCTTGCCAGGGATAAGAATTAGGCTTCTGTGACTTTGAATTAGGTAATATAACTTTACTGTATGGATTTAGGAGGAAACAGAAAAGTAGATTCCTTGTAGTGAATGTTGTGTGTGTGTCTACTTCATATTTTTATTTAGGGCTTTCAGGTTGGTTACAGTAACTGCTGAAAGTAAGATTTCAGAAAATAAGCCCTGTGTTGTTGATTTTGGACTGCATGGAAATTTGGGTGTCTGGCTGTGTGCACGAGTCCATATAAAATACATAGTATTTCATACTGCATGATGTAATGGGCCAGTGTGGTTTGGGTATTGGACTAGGACACTGGGAGACCACAGTTTGAATACCAGCTCAGTCATGGAAACCCACTGGGTGACCTTAGGCAAGTCACACATTCTCAGCCTCAGAGAATGGCAATGGCAAACTCCCTCTGAAGTAACTTGCCCAGAAAACCCTATGATAGGTTTGCCTTAGGATCACCATAAGTCGAAGGCACACAACAACCACAATTGTTGCTGGACTTTAAAAAGTTTAGATAACTCTGGGAATTGTTTAAACATTTGCCTTTGTATTTGCACTATTCATTTATAAACATTTCCATAGAACCCAAGGAAGGGGTGCACTTCTTGTTGTGTGTCTTCAAGTAGTTTCTGACTTATGGCGACCCTAATGTGATCCTATCACGTGGTTTACTTAACCTGGGGAGGGGTTTGTTTTTGCCTCCCTGTGAGGCTGAGTGTGTGTGAATTACCAGTGGATTTCCATGGCTGAGTAGGGTAGGTATTTGAATCCTTGTCTCCCAGAGTCATAATCTAATGCTCAAACCACTACACCACACTAGCTCTAGTGATACACTGAACAATGGAAAGGAAAATTTCCACAGCCAATAATTAAGCCACTAATCCCTTTCACAAGTTTTACCGAAGAAGGGATATACATTGTCATTATTTTTCTTCTCAAGTAGCAGGTAATCCTAGAAATTTTCTTCCTGCTGTGAGGAAGTTTTTGAAAACCACACAATTTTCAAATTTGGTACTAATTCTGCACAAAATTTGCACATTGTTGCTGTGCAGAGTAAACACAATTTTCTGTGCAGGGACATTTTGTGCAGAGTAGGTCCCAAACTGCCAAGATCCTCTTGGTCCAGACGCCTTCTCATCAAGGTTTCTTGATACTCAACAGGCCATGCATTTTTGATCATATTTTTGGAATATTTTCAAATATCCATTACATTCCTGCACACAAGCTATGTATACAATGTGGTGCAGAAATTGTTTAATGTATCTATTAGACCTATGTGATCTTTTCTTTTTAATATTCTTCCCACCTTTTCTCTCTGGAGAGAAGGTGAACTGGTTAAACCAAGACTAATAAAGTACACACACACAGGCACACAATGAAGCCCAGCCTTTAATTCATTACAGAAGGTTGGGGTCTCCCTACCTTTTGGTCCGTTTTGCAATTTAGGGAAAGCGGTGCAGAGCTTGACCTTTCCACAGGCCTGACTCCTCACCTCCCTTCTGACACAGTGCAGTAAATGTGTGTGTAATTAAACACCTTGTTCCAACATTTGAGGTCCCTGCCTGCAGCCTGGCCTCCCCTTGCTGGGTGACCTTTCAAATTGAATCCGCCACCAACCACTGAGAGCGAAAAGTCGCTGAGGACATGTCAGAGGGAAATTGAAACACCAGTCCTTCCTTCCTTCTTTCCTTCCTTGACGCTGGCCTTCATGGTAACTCTGCCCGAGGCAAGGTTTCATTTCCTCTGGATACATTTCCTTCTCAGAGTCACAGAACTGGAACTCGGAGCCTCCTCTGCTGAGAGACCGATCTTGACATGGAAACACAACTGGACAATCCTTACTGTTGTAAGGCTCAAAAATGAGAAACACAGGGAACAGAGAAAGGAAATCATGGCTGAGCAAAGTGCGACCCTCCAGATGTGGTTGGACTGCATCTCCCAGAATTCTTCAACATTGCTATGCTGGATAGGTTTGTTAGGATTTGCAGTACACCAATATCTGAAAAACTGTATTTAGCACAAAATGCTATTACAGACATACTTCAGTTAACAAAGTATTTGACAAAGAAGGCCCTTTTTGCAAAATCTTTTGATGATTGTCCATCTTCCCTTTTCTCCTTGTTCTCTGTCTAGCTAGAGGGTATTCTGATTAGGAGCATTGCCATTTGGAAGATTGTGGTATCTTTTTGTTAGACCCAACTAGAGTAGGATTCATTGAATCAAAGGGAGTTGCATAACTGTTGATTCACCACTGACCAGTACATTCAGTGGTTCTACTGTAGTTGGGGTGTGGAGAGCCATCATGGTGTAGTGGTTTGAATGTTGGACTACAACTTTGGAGACCAGAGTTTGGTTCCCTGCTTGGCCATGAAACCCACTGGGTGACCATGGCCAGATCACACACTCTCAGCCCTAGCAGTGGGAAAGCAGTGGGAAACCTCTGAAGAAAGCTTGACAAGAAAACCCCATGATAGTTTCACCTTAGGGTCTCCATAAGCTGGAAATTACGTGAAGGCACAAAACAACAACAACAACAACAACAACAACAACAACTCTAGTTGGGACTAACCAATAGGACTAAGGACAAGATTGGAAACATATTTATTTAATTATTTCATATATATCCTGCCCTTTTCCCAATAATGAGACACAAGGCACCCTCCAAACAGTTAAAACCAGTATAGATTTATAAACATACATATAAATATAATACACACAGAAACACAAAGAAACACACACACACAATTAAAAAAAGAAAGAAAGCAACAGCACTTTTCCCAGGTTTCCTGGGAACCCAGATGGATGCAATTAATCATAAATATGCATACACACACACACACACACACACACACACACACTAAACAATCTATAGATTTAAAACTATATATATATTTCAAGGGCTTAACAGACTTCCCTTAAGGGGTGGCCTGGTGCTGCGTCTTTCTTCACTGCATTGGGGCCACAGCAACTACATGCCTTGGCCCCAATTTGGCTTTTCTGTAGCAAAAAAAGGAGCTCCAAAAAGTGAATCATTTTTGTGCTGTGGAAAGGGTGCCATAGCCACTGGCACCACAGCTTTTCAGCGCTCCTTTGCTGCTGCATTATCTGGACGCAGCACCAGAGGAGCGCCATGACACTGCCCACCATATAATCAGGTGCTTGGCCTGACAGCGGCATCAGGGCAGCATCAAGGTGTGCATCATGTGGATGTCACACTGCTACTCTGCCTCCAGGCCAGCATTTATTGCCAGTCTCTTGAGGCCCTCAGTCATCAAAGGGCATGTCATTAAAAGCCCATTACAGCCAATTGTTAAAAGCATTGTGGAACAGAAAAGTTTTCACTTGCTAGTGGAAGGAGAGCAAGGAGGGACCCATGTTGCCATGCTGAGATGAATATTCCAATTTCTGGGAGCAGCCACTGAGAAGTCCCCCTTCCTTGTTCTCACTGAATGGGCCTAGGAATAGAGAAAAGGACATCTCCCAAATATCCTAGAACCTGAACAGGTTCATATAAGACATCAAACTCATGTAAATACATTGAAAAGAACTGAAATATTTGAGTAGCTAGAAATGTTGTGAAGGCACACAACAAAAGATGAGCTAACAATAGGATTCAGCTCCATGTCTTCCAACTCTGATTAGGCTCTGACAATTATCTCCTCGTTCCAATCATGTGATTTCAGAAAGAGAAAGAATATCTACAGTCTAAGATAGGCAGATGATACCATACAACTAGCAGAAAGTATCATAGACTTGGAACAATGTCAAAGTCAAATTATTATTATTATTATTATTATTATTATTATTATTATTATTATGCTTTATTTATATAGTGCTGTAGATTTACACAGTGCTGTACATACAAACAATAAAATAGATAAAGTAAAGAAGAAAGTGCAAGGGCAACATAAAGAAAACAAAAATAATGACTGCAGAGGGCCTGTATACATTCAACTTAGAGAATGAGGAAATTGAAAAAGTAAAAGAATTGCTATACCTTGGATCAAACATCAGTCAGAAAGGAAACTGCAGTCAAGAAATCAGAAGAAGACTAGGAATGGAAAGGGCAGTGATGGAAGAACTAGAAAAGACTCTAAAGAGTAAAGATGTACAACTGAACACTAAAGTCAGAATCATACAAGCCATAGTATTTCCCACCACCTTGTACAGATTTGAGAGCTGGACAGTAAAGGAAGTGGATAAGATGAAGATCAACTCATTTGAGCTGTGGCGCTGGAGAAGAGTGCTGAGGATACCATGGACAGCCAAAAAGACAAAGAAATGGGTCCTTGAACAGATCAAGCCTGAAATCTTCCTGGAAGCCAAGATAATGAAACTGAGGCTGTCATACTCTGGACACATAATGAGAAGGTGGGACTCATTAGAAAAGACAATAATGCTGGGAAAGGTGAAGGGCAATAGAAAGCGAGGAAGACCATGTGCTAGATGGAGAGACTCAATTAGGGAGGTCACAGGTATGAATTTGCAGGACCCAAGCACAATAGTGGAAGACAGTGGGTCTTGGAGATGTCTCATCCATAAAGTCATCATGAGTTGGGTTTAACTCAGAGGGGGTTAACAACAAGTAAACAAAGTTTTTTTTAAAATAATAATAACAACAACAACAACAACAACAACAACAACAACAGAACAGAAGTAGTAGCCCACTTGGCAAAATCAAGCCTGTCCATTTCTCCATCCAGAAACACGTTCAAGGCTGTCCACCCCCTGTGGAGAAGAATGATGTTCCCTTTGTTAATATGTGTTAAAGACCTCCAAATGCTGTCATCCTTCCATGGCTTGGGTCGGTTTCATTCCTTTGCAGCTCTTTTTAATTCTCCTTTGACCTCCCCCCGCCAGCTGCATCTGGCACCGCTGGCTGGCTGCCTTGATTTGCAGCCTGCTGGCACTTGGTGCATTTGACCTCCTCCCTAAGTCCAGGGCAGCATTATTTATAATCAAAATTAAAGAAGGAAGCAAAGGGCTCACATGGCAGTTCTGAAGCCATGGCCAAAGGTTAGCAACATAAAAGGCAAACAAAGGGAAGAGAGCAACCAGGCAGGGAGGGAGGGAGGAAGAAGAATCCGTCCCACTTTTCTGTTCATACTCGGTGGCTTTTTGGAGAGTGGAGATGGGGGAGAATGTAAATGCAATCAGAAAGAGGTGCAAGAAAGAGGAGAAGTGACATTTGGAGCTGTAATACCTTAAAGTCAATATCATTACCTCTGATATTTACTGTAGCATGCAACGCACAGATGAAATGGCAAAGTTCATCCATCTTCCCATATGCTCAACAGCATTGGCCACGCTATTTTCTATTGGGTTTCACTTATTGGCCTGTGCAAATTAACACTGCTGAAAGCCCTCCAGCGCTGGTAATGATTGAAAACCACTGCGTCGGCGGAGAATTATTATTACAAGTGGAGACCCATGAAAATTCACAGAGGCAGCTGCCTTTGAAATACCTCCGATGTCCATCCACTCCTTCACAGGCAGGAACCCTCCTTCTTACACTTTCCATTCACAAACCCCACTCACACATTCTCATGTGGAATCTAACTACTGTATCATATAGTGGGAAATATCACTGAAGAGAAGGGATCTGAAGGAGCTCCTACTTTTGTGCCAATTTGCTCATATTTTAAGAAACAGGTGGGAAAAATGCATTGCTAGTCATGCTGACTAGGGCATACTTTTCCAAGCATGGATTGTTGTTACATGCATTAGGGTGATTTTGACTGCTGCTGCACTGCAGGATTAATGCAGATTGACATTCCTTTAACTGTCATTGCTCCATCCTATGGGATCCTCAGATGTGCAGCTTGTTGTGGCACCAGAGCTCTCTGACAGAGAAAGCTAAATATCTCACAAAACTACAACTCCCAAAATGTCATTGTGAAATGAAGTGAGGCATGGCAGTTAAAGTGGTGTAAAACTGCATTAATTCTGCAGTTTCAATGGCAACCCTTTGAATGAGACACCATCAAGAGCTCCTGTACTGCTCAGCTCTTGCAGACTCTCAGTTTATGGTTCCTTCATGAGCATAAAGTCGAAGGCTTTCATGGCTGGCATCCATAGTTTTTTGTGGGTTTTTCAGGCTATGTGGCCATGTTCTAGCAGAGTTTCTTTCTGACATTTCACCAGCATCTGTGGCTGGCATCTTCAGCATCTGTGGCTGGCATCTTCTCTGAAGATGCCAACCACAGATGCTGGTGAAACGTCAGAAAGGAACTCTGCTAGAACATGGCCACATAGCCTGAAAAACCCACAAAAATCTTCCTTCATGAGCCTTTTCACGCCATACAGTTATAGCACTATGATTCCACTTTAACTGCCATGACTGCAACTTCTAAAATACTGGGATTCATAATTTGGTGAAGCAATCAATCTCTCTAGCTGAGAATTCTAAACAGCATTCCCTAAATTACAAATGCCAGGATTCCATAAGATATTTTCATAAAAAATAATATAAATAATGTTGCCATGAAGGGAAGGGAATGGCAAACCTCCTCTGAATAACAAACCCCAGTAGATACCAAGTGCCCACTGTATAGTTCTATAGTTTGCAATGTGAAAAGCACCCATCTGTTGCACAGTCATCTTCTTTCCCTTCCACTTTCCCCAGTTTCTTCACAATATGTCAAGTTTCTGCCCAATATGTCCAAAGTGGGATAGTGTCAGTTACCAAACTTAAGCTATCTGAGCTTTAATTAGTATCCCAAAATGTCAGTTGATGAGAAAGAATGATGAAGTCAAAGAGAGTAGTACAGTGTTGAAACTTAGACAAAAGTACCACAATGGTGAAAGCAACAAGGTTGTGGCCACAAAACTGGCAAGTGGTTCACATGCAACCCAAAGCACTAATTCTCTCTCTCTCTCTCTTTTTTTTTTTTTTTTTGTAAATCAACCAATGGACTCAGGCTTTCTCCTGTTAGTTGTGATGGAGCTGCCTGAACTGGATAAATGCCGGCAAGCCTCTTTGAAGATGAAAGTCGCCATTCGGAAGCTCAGATTCATTTATTAATAAAGAGGCAATCACCCTTGGTAAGAAATGACCACTGAGATGACACCAATTGTCTTCACTTCAAAGAAGACCCCTTCTTATTAGCATGTCTTTGTAATCTCACTTAAATGGACCTCCCCCTTTCCCTTTGTGATGATCAAGAGAAATATTTGCCAGGTATGACATTATCTTAAGCAAGAGATCAAGGCTTTGCCTCTCTCTCTGGAAATATTTTTCAAGAGTTTTGACAGAGATTGCATAGACTGATAATTTGGCCTTCAAGATGAAATTCTCCATATGAGTGTAATACATACTAATGCAGATTTTAAAAAAAGAAAAAGAAAAGGGAAGAAATGAAAAGAAATTCAACAGATGAGATTTCCAAAGACAAAGATACAGCTACTGATTACATCAAGATACTGGGAACTAGGGTATGGACCATAGGAAAACATTCCTCCATAAATTGCACTGAAATAATGGGGAAGAACTGGAGGCTTGTGTCTAGGGTTTTAATTTGTTTGCTTATTTAATTGACATCCTGCTTTTCTGCTGGCATAGAACTCAAAGAGGCTTGCGATAATTTAAAATAGAAGTTCAGCTAAAATCTCATTTTACAAAAGTTAAAAAAATTGAGAACAATTCTACTGAAAAGTTACATGGAATGAAAAAGAGTTTAAATGCAATTAAAACATAGTTGATCAGATGAACCAAGCCTACTGGAGAATGCTCCTTGTTTGTAAAAGGTAATATGTTCTTAATGGGGAAAAAGTCATGTTTCTTTAATTCTAAGGTTAGAAATCTTGGCTAATTTCATTTTTTCATGCAAGAATGAAAATATTCAAAAGATGGCTTCTCACTGGGTGAGATGAAAAGGGTTTTAAAACACTTTCCCTTTCCCTTCTTTCCTTTCCATTTCAGAATAATTTTGGCAACTATTCCAAAAGGGTTCATGAAGTGACATTGGATTTCATGGACAAGCTGGGAATTGAACCCTGCATTCCAGAGTCATAGGCCAATGATACAATGCACTAAAAAACCCTTACCTGTTGCTCTGGATCTTCCTGAAAGATCCAGAGCTCTCCGTCCTTGCTGGTCCACCTGGTACATCTACTGCTACCATGGATCACTGGTTCTGAGATCAAAACAAGGCACTCAGCATGTGACCATCACTGGGCACTTTGTTTTGCTCTCAGAAGCAAATGACCTGTAGTAGAGGTGGATGTGTCATGCAGCTCAGAGGGATGCCTGTGCAAACAGCTGCTGTGCTTTGGGAATGGAGGCCAAGGTAAGAGGGGCAGGTTGGGGCAGCTGTGGAGATCAGGAAACCCCAAGCTGCCCTTAGAGTATCCTGGACAATGCAGATAACCACTAGGATACAGACACTCAGTGAAGGCCATATTGCCTCCACACACATACTGTGGCTGGAATCCTGTGGGTGACTTACACATGCACCTTTGAGCTATAATAGGTTCTCCTGTGGAAGTGGCTGGACAGTTCTGTCTGATAAAGAACATCTGCACTGAGTTCAAGGTTGTGGAGCTAGAGTTGTGCCATTTGGTGCCACTGCACATGCAGATATGCATGTATTATATATGCACGTACATAGGCATTGGGATGTGCATGTTCATTCACTTGTGCATTTGGTGGCACCTTTGGTTGCACATCCAGGTGTGCAAATTTTGCCATTCAACACAAGGGTTATATAACACAAGCAATGCATAACACCAAGTGTTGATTTACATTATGTAGCACTAATGTAGGATTTCTTCCTATGTGTCCCTTTAAGGTGCGCAAAGGCCTCACATTGTTAAGATAGTCCTTACTTGAAGATATGGCTCTCCTTTGCATAGATAGGCAGTAGTGACAGTGGGGGGAAAGCAGTTTAATTCATTCATTTTTAACATTCTTTAGGATTCAAGTGCTAACTTCTTTGTGCCCAAAACTTACCAAACAAAGGCAAAAAAACACTGCTATCCCTGAATGACTTTTTCCAAAAGTGACACAGGGCTTCAGGGCCTTGATGTACATAAAATCACATTCCCACAGTCAAGGGATTCACACTTTCAACAGTTTGTTGTGAGCTGTTAATGTTCCCAAATGAAAAGACGGGAAGGAAAGAAAAGCAGAAAAGGAGAGGAGGCTTCTACAGAGCCTGCCTTTCCAGATCCACTGGCCTTCCACCTCCTCCCTCCCTGCAAACTGGCAATTCAGCAGAACCACTCAAAAGCTAACATTATTGACCCACCCTCTTGCCTTTTTTAGACAGCTGCAAAGTTCATCTAAGGACATTTGCAATGCAACGTAAAGCTGTATTTCGGTGGACACCACTGCACTCTGAAGAAAGAAAAGGAAAGAAGCCCTATTATAGCTCGAAGGTGATCCCCTCTTCCCTTTGCTAATGTAGAAATTCATGCTTTTGATGTTCCCTTTTGTTAAAAAGAGAAAAGAAAGAAAGAAACTATTCACCTTGCCTTAGCCATTTCTCCCCTCTGTTTCTCAAGATCTCACTAGCGCAAGTGGCATGCTGTTTTTGTATCTGTTAGAAGATGTCTTGGCCCAAGGTTACTTGAAAATGGTTGGCATTTGATTTTACTTTCAAGGACTTAGATTCAAAATGGTCCAGGCCAGGATTCTGCCCCTTTGTTTCATTCAACGTGATTGTTGGAGAAATTTTTGGCATGGCAGCCAAAATTGTGGGATAGTATCATCAAGCTAACTTTGGTTAAACAGGAGCTGATCAGAACAATACATTATTGATACACTAGTGTCAATGTCCATATTAAAGTAAGAGAATTTAGTTTTGTTTTATTCTACGCTGCCCAGTATTTAAGATCTTTGTGGGGAGGCCCCTGTTTTAGTCTCACCGGCTTCTGAGGCACATTTGGTGGGACAAGGAGGAGGGCCTTGTTGGCTAGGAGATGATACAGAAATATTTTAAACAAATAAACCTCTGTTTCAAAGATTCCAATGGAGAAGAGTCCACCACCTTCTGGGATAGTTTATGTCATGGTGAAACAGCTCTTACACTCAGGAACTTCTGCCTTATGTGTAACTGCAATCTTCTTTCATGCAATTTGAATGCATTGGTCTGTTTCCTAATCTCTGGAGCAGCAGAATACAAGCTCATTCCATGATAGATCTTTACATATTTAAAGATGGCTCTCACTCCATATCTCAGTTTTATCTTCCAAGCCTAAACATACCCAGAGGCCTTCATCATTTCTTTTAGGGTTTGGTGCCCAGATTTCTTGGGCCAGCCTTTCCCTTCCACTGTGATGGACTGAAATATACATAGGAAGACAGAGGGGTTAGTATATTGCTCATGTCCTTCTATGAGCCGGAGCTTTTCCCCACTGGTGACTGAGGCAGATGCCATTGCGTTCATGTCCTCTCGTGGGCCTCCCATAATCATCTGGCTGGCCACAATGGGAACAGAATGCAGGAGCAGATTGGCCTTTGGGCTAATCCATCATGCATCATCTGACATTCTCAGGTGACCTGTTCCCCTCATCCCTGGTATTAATTTTCAAGTTCAAATGTAGACATTTGACATGGAAGACTTTTCAACAGATAACTAAGCAAATTGTATGGGTGAAAAAATCCAAGTTTTCTCTGCTTTTGCTCAAAGAGCCAGAATCTCATCAGAACTCCAAAAGCTATGGAAAAGCCCCATCCCCAGGCACCCTGCTGCTTTTTTTAAGGCTCCAGAAAACTCTGTGATCTTCGAATGTGTTCATCAAGATATTTCTTTCTGCTTTCCAAGACTGGGGGGGGGGGGGGACACAATTTTTTGAGGGCAATTGAAAGCACACATTGCAAATGAAACATAAAAGACTATATTGCCACAACCCTAGCTTTAACATCCATGTCTTACAACTCTTTTCCTCTGCCTGTTGAGGAAAGAAAATGTCCATGCCCATAATAATTATCTGGTTTGGTTTCCTAGCTCCAGTTAAAACTGGGAGGAGATTGTCCTTCCAACACTTTTATTTAACAATAAGAAATCTGAATCTAAAAGGGGCTTTGAGTTCCTCAAAAAATGTAGGAGCTGAAAAAAATATTTGAAAATATATATTTTTAAACAATTGTTGAAAAACGTGTTTTTCAAGTGTTGAGGAACTGTGATGAGAAGACTCATGGACTGATGAGAAACTTTGCCATTCAGGACTTATTCTGTACAAAATTTGCATGCAATTCTTTTGTGCAGAAATCAGGATTTTCTGTGCAGGATTTTCTGCATGGGAAATAATAATTCAATGTAGAAATATTAAATCACAAAATGCTGTTTTCAATGCAAGTCAACCATGTGCAAATTTTATGCAGAATAAATGGACGTTTTCTTCCATTTAAGGAAAGGCTGATGGTGAAACCTTTTTCACACAGATATTGGGCCACATCAAAATTGCATGAACATTTTTTTTCCTATTCTATGTGAACATGGTATGTCTTTAACCACCCTAGGCAAGGATGGAAAAAATATTCCCTCCCCCCTCCCTCCCTGTGTGTGTGTGTGTGTATATATATATAAAATGAAATTTATTTGTATCCCGCCCCTCTGAGAACAATCGGGGTGGCTAACAAAGTTAAAAATACAAAACATAAAATCCCTGGTACCCTCCCCTCCTTAAAAAAGTATTAAATTCAATGCAATATTTAAAAAACAGAACAAAAAACAACAACAAACAAACATACAAGTTAAAAACTGACCAGAAGGTCAACAACATCATACCAACAAGCAACCAGTGGGAGCAGCAGTATCTTTCCCAGACGTTTTTCTAAGACCAGGTTCTCTATTCTGGGAAGGCCTGCAGGAAGAGATCCGTCTTAACAGCCTTTTTAAAGCTGTCTAAGGATGTAAGTAGACAGATCTCATCCGGCAGGCTGTGGGCGACGATGGAAAATGCCCTCTGGGAGGTAGCCGAGAGCCTAGATTTTTGTGGCTGAAGAACCATTGATGAGGGGAAAGAAATCTGATTTTTTTTTTTTGCATATTTTTTTTCTACACAGAAAATAATATGCTGTTTTCTTTGCAGAAAATGTTATTTTCATTGCTGAAATACCATGTGTGACCTTGGGCAGAATAAGTCCCCAACATGGCAATTTCTACATAAGACACACTGTAGAAATAAAGTTTTCTGGTCAGAAATATTGTTTTGTTCAGAACATTGTATTAAAATATTGGGTAGATCTTTGCTGGAAATAAAATGCTGCTTTGTGCACACAAAAAGAAATGCTGTGTACAAATTTTGTACACAATGAAGTCCTGAATTGTGAATAGTCTTCGAGAGCTGTGCACTTTTCAAAGACTTTCTTGCTGTGTGAAGAAAAATGTTAAAACTACTTGCTGCTTCCACCCGTTGCATATTGGTTGGTATCCCAGTATGATTCTTCATTAGTCTTGTGACTAATCAGTTAATACAATAATAAGAAACAATAACAACAAAAATAAAAAACAACACCCAAAGAGCTGCCAAGGATAAATTAACTGAATTTTCATTTGAATTTACCTAATTCAGACTTGCGGACTCAATCGGTGAACAAAAGTACTCTTGCACACCAGAATTTTTGTTTTCATGCATATTTTCAATATATGGTAGTCTTCCACACAATATGTGTATATAACAAGGACACATAAGGGGGAAATGTGCAGAAAAATGCATATATCATAGACACACACACAAATACTGCAAAGGAAGGAATTGTTTGCACAAGTGCATATATTGGTAAAAATACATGCAATGATTCACACCAATCCTTATTATGTGCAGACTTTTAAAAAAATGGTATAGAATCCAGTTGAACTTTCTTTAATGCTTAAAAGGAAAGGCTAGGGACATAAATTATTATTATTATTATTATTATTATTATTATTATTATAAATGGAAGTGAAACTGACTGATTTGTTCTCCCAAAGTGATACCATTGGCTGAAAACAGGACCAATAAGAAAATTAACACTGTTTTCTATTCCTGTACAGACTACTGTTGATTCAAAAATTACAGTGCAAGAATGCATTCAGATTTCTAATTTTCAATATCCTTCCAGAGCTGTTCCATCTCTCAGCCTGCCCAGCTCCTTGTATTTCACCATAAATTTCCTAGGCTGAATTAGAAGTTGTTTGGTATCTTGGGGACTAGAAACAAGCTTTCTTTGAAAAGCACCTTGATAATCTCAGGCAGTCTAACACTAATACAATACTCCTATTTGCACAATTTTCTCATTAACTGAAAACACTCCATCTTGGTGGTGGTGTTGATGCAAGTGTTTTCAATGGTGTTAAGCAGAACGAGCTTTTAGCTGGCTTCTTTGTGTGAAAAATCCAGTTATAGCATCCAAGAGGATGCTTTCCTGTGTAAGAGTCACTGAAATGCTGCTGGTTTGTGCCTAGTGACGTTAAAACCTCAACTCTAAAACTAGGACATAGTACAACTTACTTCTGAGTAAATATGCATTCCAAAGCAGTATTCTCAAAGTTATCTGATGTGTTAGGCATCCTTTTCCCCAAAGTGTAAGGGATCAGAATCATAGTTGCACCCATTGATTGCAATTGTTTCTTTCATTCTGGAAACCTGAATGGTTCATAGACCAGCATCAGTTCATGGACTACGACTTTGAGTAGCACTTGTGGCCCATGCCAAGCTTATATATTTCACAAGGTAACAAACAATTAAAAGAAACATTTTAGATAAAAACAGAGAGGGGAGGAGAACATATACACATTTTTGTAATGTTTTCTGATCTTATGTCACAGGGATTTTTTTTAAATGCATAACAGCAAGAGTAATTTTGCTCCAGTTCACCATTAATTCTGGCACAGTATGCATCGGGGACATAATTTTTTTACAAGACATTTTATAACCGAGGCTGAAAACAAGCAAAATCCATTACTGCAATACAGTAAATTCCTAGAGGATCATCCTCACTTCTGTTCACTCTTCAGAACGATGCCTTAAACATTTGCACACAAACACATACAACACACCAACGCATTTCCCTCTCTGGTGAATGTGGCTACAGGGGTGGTGTATCAAGATCTCCCCCATTCATTTCCAAAGAATGAGGGAGAAAACGTGAAACACATATATAGAGAGAATCTAGCCACCATGTAATCATCCATCTTTTGCATTGTGAGAGGACATAACAAAGCACATATCAAAAGGAGATAATGTTTTTGTAAATAGCAGAAGCAAGTACATTTCTATACCACTTATCAGTGTACTTAAGCACTCCCTAAGTGGTTTGCAATGTGTAAGCTAATTGGCCCCCAACAAACTGGGTACTCATTTTGGAAAGATGCAAGACTGAGTCGACCCTGAGCCCCTGGCTAGTACTGAACTCACAACCTTTTGGTTTATTAGTGAGTGGCTGTAATACAGGCATTTAACCACTGTACCACCAGGACTCAATATAAATGTTATTTATATAGAACAGAACCTTCTCCAGGTAGCTGGGTCAAGGACCCTGTCTGCATAGGCCAAATATAGCATCTTCCCTTTTGCCTTCTTGGCAGGGAAACCAAATGGCGCATGGCCCAAAGCCTGATTTTGATGCAAACAGAATGAATGATATCTGGCCTGTTTGGCACCAGGATCAGGGTATACCTCCCTTAAAACAAATTTAAAGAGATGTTTGACATAGAACACACTCCCTTGGGGTGTGGTGGAGTCTCTTTCTTTGGAGGATTTTAAACAGAGGCTGGATGGTCATCTGTCAGGAGTGCTTTGATTGTGCCTTCCTGCATAGCAGAATGGGATTGGACTGGATTGCCCTTGAGGTCTCTTTCAACTCTAGGATTCTAGGATTCTAAAGACCCTACTTTTTCGATGCCACATACCTTGTTAAAATGCATTCCACTAAGCCATCCAGCATGTCTGCCACTGTCAC
Source organism: Sceloporus undulatus (assembly GCF_019175285.1). NCBI lineage: Eukaryota > Metazoa > Chordata > Lepidosauria > Squamata > Phrynosomatidae > Sceloporus > Sceloporus undulatus. Next base: position 328,619,248 of record NC_056523.1, on the reverse strand, counting down.
CAGTTGTTTGCTTTGAACTTAGAACAAGGGACCCAGCTATGTGGGCATTGCTGGGTGCCTTCTTCCGATCTCAAGTGACATGTGGTGGCAGTGGGAGGATCAGCACGATACACATGTGTTGGAATGGAGGGCCATTTGTAATGGAGGTGGGTCATGGCAACTCTAGGTTCAGATACTCAGAACTGCTCTTGGAGTATCCTGGCCAGTGAAGACAGGACCTGGGTACAGAAGCCCATCAATTGTGGATGCCTTAATGGCACAGTGATTAAATGCCTGTACTGCAGCCACTCACTCACAAACCACAAGGTGTGAGTTCAACACCAGCCAGGGGCTCAAGGTTGACCCAGCCTTACATCCTTCTGTGGGTTGCTAAAATTAGTACTGAGATTGATGGGAGCAATTAGCTTACACTTTGTAAACCACTGATAAGCAGTATAGAAATGTACTTGCTGTTGCTATTGCTACAATTCTCATTGGTCATTGATTAGCTCTTGGGGGGGGGGGGGGATTTTACTCTAGGTGCAAACTTACTCTAGGGGTACCAGGAGTGCTTCCTTCTCTGGCTGCACAACTGCTTTTAAACAGCTCATGTGCACCCACACAGCACCCAGGGAATGTTTGTGCCTCTCTTAGACAAGACAATGGGCATAGCCAAACTTCATGTATGAGTTTTTGGGGAGTGACCCAGCACAGGGACAAAGCATGGCAGCATGGCAGGCAGTTCAATTTGATGGCCTTTGTGGTCTCTTCCAACTCAATGCTTTTATGATTCTAAGAGCTGCAGCACAACCAGAGCATCCCCTATTCTTGCTGCTCTGTCATCATCCTGTGCCGAAAAGGTGGGCTACAGCACAGGGCTGCTGCTGGAAGCAATATCAGACAGCACGCAGGGAACACATCTACCCAACGTCTGGTACCTTGGCCTTGACTCTTGTGACTTCTGATGACAGCTTCTCTGATGACAGCTTCTCCAGTCCCTACACCTGGTTTCTTTCACTCAGACTTGCTTTATTATCTTTTTGACTTCTAACCTGTTTCAGCTCATGCCAGCTGCATTCCTTTCTGAGTTATTTATGACAGGCTGGAATTGGGCCTGGGATCCATTATGGGTGCCATGTTGCTGATGGTGCTGCCATTAAGCAGCCTTGGGTAGTCATCTTGGAGAGTTGGAATCCTTGTCAATACACTGCAGTAGGTGTCACATATTTTCCAGGGTCATGGAACGGTGTCAAGGGAAGGCCAGCAAAAGTTGGCCAGTTCTGAGCAGGCTATTTTTCCAGTACTGATTTCCTTCATGATCAGTATGCTTATGCTGGCCTGTTTACACTTACATAGTGCACCAATGTGATTCAGGCCTGTGTGTGGTGATGGGAATTTGCAATCTGATGTGAAAAAGAGCGGCAAAGTCTAAAAAAAAACACCTCCATTTAATCCATTCAAACTTTGAGCAGCCAGTCATTTTGTGTTGTGAGTGCTTTGACTGTGTATTCCTGCATGGCAGGGGGTTGGACTAAATGACCCTTGGGCTCACTTTCAATGGTATGATTCCATGATCTCTGAACAAATAGGATGGAAATAATATTTTAAAATATTCCAGAAATGGTTGAAACAAACAAACACACATGTTTTTCAGGTATTGAGAGACCCTTCCAAGAAGAATCTTGGATTGACAAGAATTATGGACTGACAGATATTATTCTTTGCACAGAAAATGCTGTCTCTTGCAGAGAAAATGTTGCCATTTGTGATTAATTCTGTGCAAATTTGCACATAGTTGATTTGCATAGAAAACATTTTCTGTGCAAAGCACCACATTATCTGCATAGGAAATAATATTTCTAAGTAGAAAATGTAGTTTTCTGCACAGAAAATCCTGTTTTGTGTACCAAACGAGCTACATACAAATTCTGCAGAGAACAAGTCCTGAATTATGAACATACTTTGAAAACTGTCCGGTTTGCAAAGACTTTCTCCCAGCAGGCAGAAAATTGTTTAAATTACTTGCCGCTCCCTATGAGCTCAACGTATTTTAGCCAAGAAATATGTATATGGGCTTTTTTTGGAAGAAGGTCATTTGCAAACCAACCTGCAGTGATTTCAGAGAAATGTGTCTCTGAAGCTTGCTGAAAGGATCTTGGCCCTTAATAGTGGAGCCATATGTTCCCTATACTTTCAGCGCAGAGGAGTGGGATTTCACATTCTTTTTCTGTTCTCTGATCACAGATGTTGCTCAACACATTTTAGCCAAGAAATATGCATATGGGCTTATTTTTTGGATGAAGGTCAGAGGTTCTCAGAGAGTCAAGGGTGGTCCAGGAACTGCACTATGTGGTTATCCCCATAGATAAAACCATTGGCCATCACAGCATTTTCCCTTATATCATCTCAGACCCCATTAGAATTCCTTCAAACTCTGAGCTGCCACTCACATTGTGTACTGTAACCATGTACAGTCATTCAGGGTTGAGAAATCAAATGTGACATCCATGCATTTGTGAATCAAAACATCACCACAGACCTGCCATTCAGAGCTAACAAATGTGTGGTCCTGTTTCATCCTTTTGCTGTGATCAATGTCTCACCCTCAATCTCCCATGATAGCTGAAGTGGACAACAGCAGTGGGTCTAGGGAAGGCAGTTTTCTGCCCATAGGCACATTCAGGGGTTGTATGGAGGGCCAGGAGTGCATCTCAAAGTGGAAAACAAAACCAAAATATATCTAGAGGTGGAAATTTCATGGCTGGTAGACTATAATAGAGTCGTGTAGGAGGAGCTGTACATTAACTTTGCTAAACAATCCTTGTGTTGAATGGTGTCATGCACAACTAACCCAGACACCAAATGTGCAACAAAATACACAACCATATGAACAACTTAATGGGCCTGCACAGCTATGCACAATGTGCATATGTGTGTGTGCACAATGAGCATTTGCATGCCCAGTAGTATCACACGTACAATTCTGCATTTGCAGCCTTGAATTGAATGCATATATTCTGCATTAGATATGGAAGATTATCACACCAGTGCTTACCATGGGGTAAGCACTGGTAAATCACCTGTAAAACATTGAGGAAGCGTGTGTGTGTGTGAAAGCCTGGTGTGCTTCCTCATCGTCAGGGAATTGTCTGTTCCTCTCCAGTGTCACTGAATGGTTTGGTGAGAGGCAATTTCCTCTGAACACAAAGTTTCCATTCAGAGGAAATTCCCTCTCCTGGAATGATTCAGTGGTGTTAGAGGGAGCCAATGATTCCCTGACAATGAGGAAGTGTGTCAGGCATGCTTCCTCAGTACATCCGTTGAATGAACACATCCATAAATTCCATTGATTCATTTGGTCTTTTCTAGCTTGATCAAAGAGCCATCATGGTGTAGTGGTTTGAGCATTGGATTACAGTTCTGGAAAGCAGGGCTCAAATCCCGACTCAGCCATGGAAACCCACTTGGTAACTTTGGGCAAGTCACACACTCTCAGGCTCAGGTGAAGTCAAAGGCAAACTGTCTCTGAACAAAGAGTACCATGATAGGTTCACTTTAGGGGCATAATAAGCCAGAAATGACATGAATACATGCAACAACAACAAAAAGACACCAACAGGAGTCTGATCCATTTTTCAGTGGCTGCCCCATGGCTCTGGAACCAGGGAGGCTGGAGCAATCCCTTCATTGCAGTCCTTCCATCATCATCAAATGAAGACTTTTCAAAAAATTCCCACAAGCATTTTAGTACTGAAGATCTTTCAGGAAAGTGCTTTTAGGAGGGTCTGGTACTGATTGTTGTTGTTGTTGTTGTTGTTGCTGCTTTATTTATTTATTATTATTAGTTATTTACAGTATTTATACCCTGCCCTTCAGCCCTAAAAGCTCTCAGAATGGCTTACAATTATTATTAGTAGTAGTAACTGTATTTTCTTTTAAACTGCTTTTTAAATAATTTTAAATCTGTGTTTTAAGTTGTTTTTAAATGCTGTTGACCATGTCATTTCATTTTAATATTGTTCTTCTCTGTGTTTTAACTGTAGCATATTTTAATTTTGAAACTTCCCCAGGTCTCAGTTTTGTTGGGAAAGGTGAAAAGCTATAAATAAAGTTAATAATGATAATATTAACATCTGCTTTTGACACACACACACACACACACACACACACACACACTTTTGATATTAAACAGCACAGGAAGTCCCTGCCACCTATTTGACTTTTTGAAAGGTGAGATGTCACGCCTAGATCCCTTTCATACTACAATGTTATATGGTTATTATTATTATTATTATTATTATTATTATTATTTATATAGCGCTGTAGATTTGCACAGCACTGTACATAAAAACAATAAATATAAAAGAGTAAACCTGTGGCATACTATCTAAGAAATGATAGGATAATACATATAAAATACATAGCAATACAGGAAATGGTTCAATAAAACAGGCAACAAAAAGAACATCAGATAGCAAGTGACAATCACACAATGTCTGGGAACACTTCTCTGAACAGGATGGTCAGGATTCCACTTTAACTGCCATGGATCCATCCTATGGAATCCTGGGGTTTGTAGTTTGGGGAGACAATGGAGCTCTCAGGCTGAGAGATTTAAATCTCGCTTCCTACAAGCTCATGATTCCATAGGACCAAATTATGGCAGTTAAAGTGGAATCATAGCACTACAATTGTGTAATGTGAAAGGGCCCCAGGATGTGTACCATTTTCATAAATTCACAGATCCATCTTGTCCATCTCCCGCAGTTAAAATGGGATCATAGCACTTATGCTGTGTGATGTGAAAGGGCCTTAAGTTGTGTACCTTTTTCATAGAATTGTTGGCTGCATTTGCACTGCAGAAA